>NC_057813.1:81153610-81159888 GCF_018294505.1 Triticum aestivum | reverse complement strand
CTACTATTCAACCACCCCTCCATGGGCACCCCTCCACCGTCTACTGTTCATCCAGCCCTCCACACCATGGGGTCCTGTTCATCCACCCCTCCACGGGCACCCCTCCACCGTCTACTGTTTCTCCAGCCCTCCACACCACGGGGTCCTGTTCATCCACCCCTCCACGGGCACCCCTCCACCGTCTACTGTTCATCCAGCCCTCCACACCACGGGGTCCTGTTCATCCAGAGGCAATGCCATCGCTCACTGTTCATCCAAACCCCCCCGCAACACTCACTGTTCATCCAATCGATCGGCTTCAGTTAGCAGCAGTAGCGAAGGAATCGCTTGATCGGGTTCAGTTAACAACCATCGATCGATCGCTCGGGTTCAGTAACGCGTAGCCTGCAGTGTAATCGCTCGGGTTCAATTAGAGCCCAACGCCTCGCTCGGGTTCAGTTAGAGCCAACGCCTCGCACACACGCGCATACGTGTACGAGAGAAACACGCATCGCTCGGCCCCCAACCTCCCACCGTAACCGGGAACTCCCCGAAATTTTCCTCGCCCTCGCTTCTACCACGGTTTTTTCCGTCATGGATGGCCCAAAGAATGTCATGCAGCTGCGTCTCCGGCCCTCCCAGGACGAAAAGCCCATTTTCTGTCATGATTTTTTGTCATAGAAGTAGGATCCCACCACATCTATGATGATACCGGGTTTTGTCACAATTATCGTCATAGAAGTGCCATATGTATGACAGAAAAAATCGTTCAGCCCAAAATGTCACAGATGTGTCTTTTTTTTGTAGTGGACCCCCGTGTGTTGTTCTGATATTTCAGTGTAGGATGGTTTTTTTGAACAAACACTTTGCACGGTTAGACAAGTAACGACACGAGTTACACGTATTTTGCAAGTTTACGAACAAAAATGATAGCGGCATACAATATCACATCCACCCTGCAGGTTAGATACTATGGTGATACGAGTTTTTACACTGTTGGAAGTGAGATCCAATGGCTTGGGAGTAGTCTTTGTAATTATGCGCAATTTCCAAACTCTCCAAAGGTTTTTTTGCAAATAAAACTTTCAGGCCCCGTGTGTGCCACTGCATCTTCGATCCAACGGCTCCCCGTTGCTCATATTAGGTGCTCCCTGTAGATTAATTACCCGCTACGATGATATGAGCATCTAGGTCATATGATCAGTGATCAGATGGCACATGCGTAGTACTTGTACTTTCTGCGCATTTCCCAAACTCTATCAGTCATATATTGTAAAAACATTGGAACCTCCTACTGTGGGCCGTTAGATCTCAGGGAACTCATATCACCATAGAATCTACAGTGCGGGAGCACCTCATATACTCCCATGCGAGAAAACATAAGGTGCTATCGCAGCTTGGATGCTATGGTGATACGAGATTCGAGGTCGTTTGATCTGAGATCCAGTGGCATCTGAGCAGTCTTTGTGCTTGTAAGCAGTGGACAAACTTTTTTGGGGCTTTTCTACAAAAAACCATTCGAACCACCGAGGAGGTGTTGGGTCACAAATCCAATGGCTCCGAAGAGCTTGTATCACCAAAGCATCTAAGGTGTGGTAGCAGATGATATTCTTACATACAGGAGAATATGATGTCGTCCTTCATCTTAGATGCTATGGTGATACGAGCTTCGAGGTCGTTGGATATGGGATCCAAGGGCATATGAGTAGTTTTTGTACAAATTGTGTGCAATTCTCAAACTCATCAAGGTTTCCTGTAAAAATATTAAGACACATCATGTGAGCTACTATATCTCAGATCTACAAGCTCCAAGCAACTCATATCGGCATATAGCATCTAAGGTATGGGGGCACATGATATTCTCCCAGGGAGGAGGGGTGGGGGGTGCACAACCAATCGGTGGTTAGGAGGGTGGGGACAAATATAATCTAAACAACCCTAAACAGAGCTCCACAATTTTATCTAAGGTCGAGGGGTTGACCCTCGACAATCATAGCTCCGCCTAAACACAACATTTGCATGTATTGTAGTACTAGACTTAATATTCATGTTTCAGTTTCATGTTCATTTTAAATATTGAACTGAGGACCATGCATGTCTTACATTTTACTCCCTTCGTTCCTAAATATTTGTCTTTTTAAAGATTTCAAATGGACTGGCACATACGGATGTATATAGACATATTTTAGAGTCTAGATTCACTCATTTTGCTCCGTATGTAGTCACTTGTTGAACTCTCTAAAAGACTAATATTTAGGAATAGAAGGAGTATTTTTGGATTCGTGTCATACATGCATGGTTTGGAAAAATAGATGCACTATACTTATTGGATTGTTGTTGTGTTCGTGCGTCTCTCTCTCTCTCTCTCTGTTTGTCTGTGTGTGGTCATATGCTTGATACATACAAAGTTTTCTCACCTCCATATTGTTCATCTTTTAAATTTGAGTTTGCATTGGAAAACTTACTAGGGATACCATGAAATGTGAAATCCATGTTGTGATCACTATATCACAAACTCACTCTAATTCAACAACTCATCATAAATCAGTTACCACGTTGAGATTAGTATTTGCAAGGAAAATACGGGTATTGTAATACACATAGATTTGTTTGGCAATTTAAAAGGTTCCTTTCGTATTCTCGAATGGTAGGACCCAACGGCGTACCAGCCAGACCTTGGCTCCTGTTGATCCTAAAAAAATTAAAAAAACTGGGCTCATGTCCTTCGGCGGCATGCGTGGTACGCACATTAGGCAACCCCAACTAGTCGAGCCTTAGCATTTCAAGTCGAAATATCTGGCGGCCAGAATTCCAGCCCTAGGAAATTCCCCTCATGTCCCTGGTCCATAATGACTACCGATGAACAACGGAGGGATGCTTTAGTAACTAGACAACGTTACCTACCGTGCCGAGCATGGTTCAATTCCCTCGATCGCCGCTCGTCAAGGTCACCCATCAACTGCATTACCTAGTACTACTACTACTACACACCAGGATGAGCACATAATTGAGCCCGTTTGTTCGCGCCTAGTACTTGAGTTAATATATCAGGCAATGCACCGGTACAGAGGGATTATCCTTTTACTCTGCATATATAACTTGTCTGAAGTCTAACTAAGAAAAATGTTTGACCAAATCCTTTCTTAAGAAATACAATAGGACAGATGCACGACTTGAAAATTTATTGCATCATGCAGGTTATGGTATTGTTTTGAATCCTGGATCCTAAATTTCAGAAAATCCAAAAGTGAGCATAAATTCTTGAAACTGAACATGGTCACGTGATATGGCACAAATATTACTTCGTAAGTTTTTCTTCAATTTGAGACAAGCTGCTTATGACAAGTTGCACAAATGAAGAGCCAAGGTATTTTGGAACAAAGACCTATCACGTTAAGGTGAACACTTTCACTATTGAAACCGTGGGCGTTTACGTGCCGCCACAAGTCCCCGCTTCTCATTGGCAGGTGCTGTCCGAGGAAGCGTGTGATGAGTCGATGGGAGGCGTGCGAGCAGACCGCTGCGTCAGCTGACAGGGAGGCGTGCGAGCAGACCGCCGTGCAGGCTCACTGGGAGGCGAGCCCTTTGACCAGGCTCCACTGCCCACCTTCGTCCCAACTGCTCCCACTTTTAATGTCGCCGGTGCCGCAGTTTAAAATCAACCCCGCACTACCCAGTATCGCTACAATCTTCTCTCTTCCTCTCCGATTCTCCTGTCGTCTACCTCCAACTAGCCTGACCTAAACGTACGCCATGCCGCATCACAATGGTCTGCCCTTAGTGTTCCAGTTTCCTGAGGAAGACACCCAGCCGGAGTCTCAAGAACATAAGGCGCTTTGGGACGAGCTTGAACTGGCCTTGCGGGAAGACGCCGAGCCTGTCCCCGCTCTTGTTCCGGTTCCCGTTGCCCCGACTGCACCAGCGCCCATCCCCGTGGCATTGATGGGCTGGGAGCCGCACATTGTCGTCGAGCTTGATCCCACGGGGTTCCATGAGGTCCCTGCCAACTTTCATGCGCCCGTGCACCTGCCAGCGCATGCGCCTGCGCGTGCACTGACGCGCACGCCCATGCCGGTGCCCATGCACCTACCAGCGCATGCACGTGCGTGTGCACTGACATGCGTGCCCATGCTGGTGCCCGTGCAGACGAATGTCTCCGCCGTGCCATTGACATCGCCTGTCCCCGCGTGGGTGCCAGTGCCCCCCTCAGCGGCATGGATGGCCGCTGTTGACCGCTTCCTTGCACCAACGCCAGTTGCCTCCTCCCGCCAGTTGACTCGCTCCGAAGTCCAGAACATTTTGGCCTTCCTTGAAGCTAGGCCAACGTCTAGGAGTACGCCAACAATGGCGCAAGACGTCGCCGTCCCCGTCGGTCAGTGGCCCGACGACACATAGAGCACGTCAAAGGAGCCGCTTCCCACCGTAAGACTCCCACGCCGCCGCCGCGTAATCTAAATTTGCCATGAAGAACGTTCGGATTGCCATGCTTAAAATCCGAACGTTTATTATTTCTGTTTATTTTATATCGATCGTCGTATAATTTAAAGTCGGAGTCAGACTGAACAAAATCTATGGTTTGATCGATTGAATGTTCTGCTAGAGCCGTATCAAATTAAATATAAAACATCATCAAGCCACATGTATTCCTTGTCATCCAACGACCTAGACTGCTTCAATGTCGAGCGCTCAACACGTTTAGTGTGCAGTTAATTTCATGCCAAAAATAGTTCTAATCACATAATAACACGTAAATAATATCCTACTTAATATCCGCATGCACTTAATATACTTCCAAATTAACGTGCATTGCACGTACACACTGACTAGTGCTGCTAGTACGTGAAACTGGTGCCGTGACTTGTGAACGCGTCCAGATATGGTCAACGACAACATCGCCCGCGAGTTCTTCGTGTTTGCCCGTGCGTCTAAACGCATAAGGGGAGGAGAGAGAGAGAGAGAGAGAGAGAGAGAGAGAGAGAGAGAGCACACATGGAACCCACCAGTAAGTGAAGGCGAATAGTACTAAAAATAATATTACATGTTATCCATTAAATAGGTTGTGGTAATATAAAAACATTATGTGAACAAATGGGGGTACACCAAACATTGATGTTCTACGTATGTTGCCTATTGACGTGCGGCTTGAAGGCCCAGTCGCATGTTCGATCCTCGTCCTTTATTTTTTAATTTGTATATGGGTCCAAATTTGTTTCATAACATGTGGGCCCCTCGGTGTGTAGTTTGTAGAACTTTAATTTGTAGGTCGACATTTTTTCCATTCCAAGTGGACTATGGTGTGTAGTTTTGTAGCTTATTTATAATAATTAAAGAGAACAACATAGTTTTTTGCAATAATACCATGGTGCAACATTGAAGGCGAGAAAGGACGTGCGAGAGAGCGATGACCGAGCCAGAGGGAAATCAACTAGGGGAGTTGCGGGGGTTGCAACGGTGTTTGGAGTAGTTGTGGGCCGAATGCTACGAAAATATAATCTAAACCGACCAGAATAAATGCCTACACAAATTAATCCAAGGTTGGAGTGCCCCTCGCAATGTAAATAGCTCCGGCTTTGCGAGGGATGGAGAGGTAGTAGCTTCAATGCGTGGAAGATATGGTGTGAGAAAGCAAGGTCAATCGGAGACACAGTGAGTGTGGTCCGACATTCATTGAACAAATATATATGCTCTGGAGAGATATTGTCCGATTGAGCTTTTGGCAAGGGTGAGGGCTGTAAGATAGAGCTTGAGAGATGATCTAGTCACAGACGTGTAGATATATTTTGTGCGTGGGAGGAAGCAAGGTCAATCAATCACATAGGGTCGCCGTGTGACCGAAAGAGTGAGACGGGTTGGAGAGGGTGACCTAGATAGACAATGTGTGTGAGAGAGTATACAATGTGAATAGGTTGAATTGGGCTCAAACAGGGTGATATATCGTTTTTGTTCGAGAAAGAGTGAGGTCAATCGAGACATACACACACACACACACAGAGAGAGAAAGAGAGAGAGAGAGAGAGAGAGAGAGAGAGAGGGAGAGAGAGATTGAGTGAGCGTGGCCCGCCATGATGTCGAAAGAGTGGCGGCGGCTTGGATGGACTGACCTAGATAGACAATCTGCGTGAGAGAGTAGAGAGTGTGTCGATCGAGGCCCGAACAGGGAGATATATCATTTGTGTGTGCAAGAAAACGAGGTTAAATGAGACTCAGATAAAGAGAGAAAGATTGAGTGAGTCTGGCCCGCCGTGCGGAAGAAAGAGTGAGACAGTCTTGAGGGAGTGACCTAGATATACAACGTGCGT
>NC_057813.1:81109005-81153072 GCF_018294505.1 Triticum aestivum | reverse complement strand
AATACATTTGGTAACAAAGTGGAAAAGGGGGTTGTGTAGTTGAGAGACTTAGAGATCGAAACATGGAGAGAAAGAATGAACGTGTGTTGGAAACCGATAGCTTCCTAAGGTGGTTAGGAGAGGAAGATCGACCGATACAGGAAGTATGTAGCGTGTGTGCAGGGGGGGGGGTTGAATGTACATAGTATAAGACTTAATACCGATGTTTCAATTCGGTGTGCATTGTAAGATTTGAACTGAGGAGTGAGGACCATGCATATGAGTAATTATTTCGAATTCGTGCCATACTAAGTTTCGAAAAGTTGACATTGACTCTATTTGTTGTGCTTTTTTGTAGGTCATATGTTTGAATCCATCCAAAAGTTTTCTCACTACCATGGTGATCATCATATACATATGAATTTGTATTAAAAAAGTAGCGTGGATACAGTGAAATTCGAAATCCACGTTAGAATTGGAGATCGCTACGTGACACGCACTCTAATTCAAATACTAATTAAAATAACTAATTACGTGACACACACTCTAATCGACGTTAGCGTGGATACCGTGGATACCGTTTCGATTTTTTCCAAATAACTCCTCATTAATTAATTTATAGTACTCCCTCTGTTCACTTTTATAAGACCTTGAAGATATTTCAGACAATGTGCAAAACAGTTCATTATAAGTTGTCTGAAACGACTTACAAAAGTGAACAGAGGGAGTATCTCGTTTCGAATGACTAATTATTGCAAGGAAAACACGGGCATGGTAATACATACAGATTCATTTGCAGATGAAAGAAGATTCGTTTGCATTCTCAAATGTAGGCGCACCAGGCAGACCAGGGTCATGTCGGGGTGGATGTTGCTTCGGTGCCTTAAGGCACTGAAGCATAGTCCTGTCAGGGTGGTCGCGTGTGTCAGACGGACGCGTAGCACCCAGCCACCCGCCCCCTCCCTCGTCCCTCCCTCCCCACTCCCTCCCCCCCAAAAGGACAATGACAAAATAAGTTTGCTCTTCCATGTTTCGGATTGAAATATCTGGCGGCCCCAATTCCAGCCCTGCAAAATCTCTCTCCTCCACCGTCCCCTTCCGTGCCTAGATTGCTCAAATCCCTAATTCACCGCCAACCCAAGCAAAGTTCGAATCGCCCCTCGTCTTGTCTCTTTCCCCACCTCCCTGCTGGACGACGAAGACAAAGACGACGGTTGCGCTTCACCACCGCACCGGAGCTACCTCATCTACGCCCTCGTCCACCGCACCGGGTGGTCCACTGACAACGTCGGCCGCCGCAACCGATGTGCCTCACAGGCACCAAGTTCCACTGCATCAGGTGCGCTTCAACGACGCCGTCTCCCAGCTCACTGGGGCTACTTCACCGATCACATCATCGCACCTCCACCCCCTGAGGCCGTTGGGGCTTCACCAACGGTCTCGTCCACCGCATTGTAGCGCTCCGCTGCCACTCAAGATCTGCATCCGTGCACGGCCAGCCAACGCCAGCGTATCACCCTCAATGGCTCTGAAGTGACCCGCACTCTAGCTAGGCGAGCATTCCCAAACGCCGGCCCAAAATAGGTATCCACACATCACTCCCTTGTGCACTGTTCCGATGATGTTTGGATATCCTTTCACTGCTCTCTTAGCTTACACGCCTATGCAACTCTGACTTTAACTCTTATTTCTTCTGGAGATATCATCTGAAACAAGCAAATCCATTTTTAGCGAAGCATGATGGCGCTATGGGTTCTGGTACACATCCTGCACACCCGTATAACCTTGTAAGTATCTGTCCTGTGGTACAACATCAAGGTCGATTCCTCTTATTTGATCAACCATTCGCCGTGTCAAAAATGCAGAGGGGGATGCAAGGAGCACAAGGCCTGCACATCCAAGCAAGTGGTAACATGGACTTGTACATGGAACATCCCAAGCGCAAGTAGAGCTGCAGTGAGCCTATACAACGAGCTAGCGTAAGTCCCTGCATTTCATTTAATTCGTACTGGCATTCGTGTATAATTTGTGTGCAGTGGAAGATCCACGAATTCAAGTTACCAGGGGCAAACATTTAACTTAAAAAATACGAAGGCACTTGCACTCCGGAAATCAACATAACTTGAGAAATGTGAAGCTACATGCACTTTGAAAACCAGCTAATGATCCAAAGTAGTTCAGATTATAAACACTAAATGATGCAAGCACCAAAACAAAATGCAACATGTGTACAAGGACTACAAACATGGTCTGTACCTTCTTGAATTATTCGTCTCTGGCTGAAAATATCAAAGTGTAATTGCACCTATAACCAGTGCGCAAACTGCATACACTACAAAAAAATACACTTCCGTGATGATACATGTTTGTCACAGTAGGTCGCATTTTTTGTCATGCATGTACATCCATGACGATTTTATGACAGAATCAAGATAGTCATACATGTGCTATCGTAGAAGTGTTCCATGACATTACCAAAATTATCATCACGGAAGTGTCCACTTCCATGACGATAAATCGCATGTCACAGAAGTGCTTTCGTCAAGGGTGACCGACACGTGGCATCCACCGTAACGGAACGCCGTTAAGCTATCGGGTCCGGTTTTGGATCCGATAACCCGTTAACAGCCCGGACCAATGGGGATTTTCCACGTGTAAAATCATCATTGGCCGCAGGAAACACATGTTGCCTCACCGTTGGGACAAATGTCATCCACTCATTGGACATGAGGCGCCTATGATAGGTTGACACGCGGCACGGCCCAATAGTGGCCCATTCCGGTGAAAAAGGCCGGCCCAATAAAAATTAGCAGGCCGGCCCATATAAGGCCTACTTGTGTCAGGTCCATTTAAGCCCACGACCCATACGAGATGTGCCAATTCGGCCCTTCAACGGCCCGTTAAAGATTTGACACCATTGCAGCCCATCGTCAGTTCGAGCCCGTTAACAGCCCGCTATATATTTGGGCTCAATATCGGCCCGATGAGATTTCAGCCTGTTAACGGCCCATTCAATGGATGGGCCAATTTTCAGGATGTACATCTTTCGGCCTTTTAGCGACCCATTTCAATGTTGGCTAATTTCTGGCCCGGTGTGTCTTTCAACCTGTTGACGACCCATAAATCTGATGGGCCATTTGTAGTCAGACCTGAGTTTCGGCCTTTTAGCGGCCCATTTAAGTGTTGGGCCAATTTCTGGCCCGGTGTCACTTTCAGCCTGTTGACGGCCCATAAATTAGTTGGGCCATTTGTAGTCGGACCTGAGTTTTGGCCTTTTAGTGACCCATTTAAGTGTTGGGCCAATTCCCGGCCCTGTGTGCCTTTCGGCCTGTTAGCGGACCATAAATGAGTTGGGCCATTTGTAGTCGCACCTTAGTTTTGGCCTTTTAACAACCCATGCCGTTCATGGTCCAATACCAGCCCGGTTTCTATTTCGGCCTGCTAAAGGCCCAGAACACAGTTGGGCCATTTACAATACAACCTGACTTTCGGCCTCTTAGCGGCCCATGCTCTTCATGGTCCAGTACAAGCCCGCTGTCTCTTTTGGCCTGCTAAAGGCCTACAGTATAGTTGGGCCATATGTAGCCCAAACTTAGTAACGGCCTATTAACGGCCCGTGAAATAAATTGGGCCCACCTGTTGCCCGCTTCGATGTCAGCCTGTTAACGACCCGGGAGGTAAGAGGGCCGACCATTAACTTAATGGGCCCACTAAAGTTCGTACATGTCTTTAGGCCAAATTAGATAATTTGAGCCCATTACGACGAGCAATTATGCACAGGACCAAAACCGATCAAGCAAAGGTACGACATACAGGGAATAACGTTGCACACCAGCATATATTATAGGAAATTACATCCACTAGGCAATCAAAGATTGATGCCAGTGCAAATATATGAGCAGAACCTAACCATCTACAATGTCATAATCTGCAAACTCAGCACAAATGACGCCCATAAGCATGTGGGCAAGTTCTTGCTGCTTTGCTACACTGTCTCTGAAAACATTGATCAGTTGTTGTGTCGCACGACTCTGCACCTCTGATTCATCCACCATTTCCATCATTGCTTCAGCCATTAATTGGTTCACAAACATACATTTATTCCGTTGCATTCAAGACAGAGGATACTAAACAGATTCAGATGGCGATTTTGGCAGGCTTGTATTATTGATAGTGGAGAGTGTCTCAACCACTGCGTCATAACATAAATTAGGACGGGAACCAAACAGATTAATCATGAGTTATTGCCATATTAACTGGCCTAGATTTACTAGAAAGAAACAATGGGGCTGCCTTGCTATTTATAGAGTTTGTCTTCTTATCTTCAGCAGCCTGCACAAAATTAACACGCTAGCATTGCTATCATTGGCCAAGTCAGATAATAGGAAATCAACATTGACACAACGAACGTTTGGGCAACTAGCCTACACCAAATTAACACAATATGGCACAGCTATCATCAGCCAGGTAAGGTAGTACGAAAGCAACATTGACACAATGAATGAATTGGCAACCAGAGAAGCACTATAATTCAGTAATGTGCGTGATATGAGATAGTACACTCATGCAACCCAATATGCAAAACTACTAGGTAGTTTTCCTTACAAAAATCAACATTGGCGCCTTTAACATTTTGCTACAACTAATTTTACATCAGATAAAGGTTAGATTCACGCCGATTAACAAAATACATGCTGATGTAAAAATATAGTGATATACAACAGGTACTTACATCAGCATTGGAGCACAGAAAATTCCCGCAAAATATTTTCCTCGAATACGATCCCAATGGAGGAAGTCTTCTATCATTTAACCTTATTTTCTAAAAGAGAGATAGGTAAGAAACATGTAGAAAATATGATCAGAATGCTATAAAATTTCATGATGCGAGGATACACACACGCTTCTTACAGTTCAGTAATGTGCGTGATATGAGATAGTACACTCATGCAGCTCAATATGCAAAACTACCAGACAGTTTTCCTTACAAAAATCAACATTGTGGCCTTTAATCATACATTTTGCTACAACTAAATTTAGATCAGATAAAGGTTGGATTCATGCCGATTAAAAAATACATGCTGATGTAAAAATAGTGATATACAACAGGTACTTACATCTACATTGGAGCACAAAGAATTCCTGCAAGAATCTTTCCTCATAAACGATACCATTGCAGAAATTCTTCTATCTGTTAAGCTTATTTTCTAAAAGAGAGATGGGTAAGAAACATGTAGAAAATATGATTAGCATGCTATAAAATTTCATGATGCAAGGATACGCACACGCTTCTTAGAATTGAGTTGACATATTTTTGCTTGACTGGAGCGGACTAGTTCTTTGGCCACTGGAATCTTCTTATTATCAGTAGGAGTTGGGTTTCTCTGTGCTGGAGCAGTATCTATAAAAACTGGAGTTGATTTATTATCTCCTGGCATTTGGATCTTTTGCAAAGGCCTTGTTTGTAACCCTTCAGATTCTAACATAGTCGTCTTCCCCTTGCATGCCTTGTATAGAAGAATGGTGCTTTAATTATAAAACATGCTACATCAGAGAGATGGAATAGGTACTGATGAATAGAAAGGCATGACATATTGACATGTATTCCCTCCATCCGAAAAAAATGGATGGGGCTAGGCGTATTTCAGTTCTAGATACATCCTTTTTATCCATTTCAGCAACATGTAATCCGGATGGAGGGAGTATGGTGTAAGAGCTAGGGATAAGACAGGACAACACATAAAAAAAACACTAGTTGAATTCATCGTTTGCAATGCTATGCTTGGAATTTATGTGAAATATATGATGTTACTTGTTGTTCTGAAAACCCTAAGAAACACCTTCCCTACCAATGTGAGTTTATTGATAATGGAATCGTATCTTCGTATGCTAAGGGTGTTTATAATTACTATGATGTTCAACAAATTGAAGAATTTGTTGCTTTTAAGTGTGCTTATGAAATTGCTTCTTTGATTGAAAAGTATGATGCTACTCTCTACAAATCTGAAATTTTTTCCATACTTGAATATTGTTATTATAATTATGCTTCTAATGCCTATGTTAAACTATATATTGAGAAATTCTCTGCTGTCCAAGAAGAGACTGCTATTTTGCAGGAAGCTATGGAAGAAGAAATTGATGAAACTGTGAGCTCCTTGGATGAAAAAGATGAGGAGGAGAGCGAAGAACAAAAGGAGGAAGAGCGGATTAGCTACCCGTGCCCACCTTCTAATGAGAGTAACTCTTTAACTCATACATTGTTTAAATTCCCTTCGTGCTTACCGAAGGATGATTGCTATGATGATTGTTAGGATCCCGTTGATTCTCTTGAAATATCCCTTTTTGATGATGCTTGCTATGCTTGTGGCCAAGATGCCAATATGAATTATGCTTATGGAGATGAACTTGCTACAGTTCCTTATGTTAAACATGAAATTGTTGCTATTGCACCCACGTATGATAGTCCTATTATCTTTTTGAATTCTCCCTACTACACTATATTAGAGAAGTTTGTGCTTATTAAGGATTATATTGATGGGTTGCCTTTTATGGTTGCAGATGATGATTTTGATAGATATAATATGCATGTGCTTGCTGCTCCTACTTGCAATTATTATGAGAGAGGAACTATATCTCCACCTCTCTATGTTTCCAACACGATAGAATTGCAAGAATCTGTTTATACTATGCATTGGCCTTTACTATGTGTGCATGAATTGTTCTTTTATGACATGACGATGCATAGGAAAAGAGTTAGACTTCGGAGTTGCATGGTATATGTTACTTTGTGCTCACTACTAAATTACAAATCATTGTTGATTAAAATTGGCTTTGATATACCTTGGGATCCGGGTGGATTCATTACTTGAGCACTTTATGCCTAGCTTAATGGCTTTAAAGAAAGCGCTGCCAGGGAGACAACCCGGAAGTTGTAGAGAGTCATTTATTTCTGTTGAGTGCTTTCATATAGTTTAAAAACAAAAAAATAAAAAGGGGAACCTAAAACTTTTCAAAAAAGGAAAGTGAAAGTGAGAAAGACAAGCATTGTTGAAGTGGGAGAGCTCCTTGAGCTTTGTTCTTGCTCATGGAAACTTTGTGAATCTTGATTACAGAAACTTTTCATCAAAAATAATTACCCCCTTGTATAATTCCATTGTATTATAAAAATAATGTGCTAAGGTTTGCCTTTAGGATGTTTTACAATGCTTGTTGGTTTGTACGATGCAGGACAGAAACTTTGGCTGTAGTGAGCGATTTTACATTTTTAACTGGAATGTCAATTGGTTCTGATTCCTTTTGCACTGTCTTGATGCACAACTTGTTTATTTTTACTAATTTTGGTAGAATTATTGGGGTACCAGAAGTATGGTGTATGTTCAGATTGCTATAGACTGTTCTGTTTTTGACAGATTCGGTTTTTGATGCATAGGTTGCTTGTTTTGATGAATCTATCAATTTATATCAGTGGATTTAAGCCATGAAAAAGTTATGTTACAGTAGACACAATGCAAAAACAAAATATGAATTGGTTTGATACAGTACTTAGAGTAGTGATTTGCTTTATTATACTAATGGATCTTATCGAGTTTTCTGTTGAAGTTTTGTGTGGATGAAGTGTCTAATCAAGGATGTCTCGATATGAGGAAAAGGAAGAGAGGCAAGTGCTCAAGCTTGGGGATGCCCGAGGAACCCCAAGTAAATATTCAAGGAGACTCAAGCATCTAAGCTTGGGGATGCCCCGGAAGGCATCCCCTCTTTCTTTAACAAGTATCGGTATGTTTTCGTATTCGTTTCGTTCATGCGATATGTGCAAGTCTTGGAGCGTCTTTTGCATTTAGTTTTCACTTTTCTTTTATGCCCCATGCTGGTATGAGATAGTCCTTGGTTGATTTATAGAATGCTCATTGCACTTCACTTATATATTTTGAGTATGGCTTTATAGAATGCTTCATGTGCTTCACCTATATCTTTTGAAGTTTGGATTGCATGTTTCTCTTCACATAGAAAACCGCCATTTGTAGAATGCCCTTTTGCTTCACTTATATTTTTTAGAGCATGGGCATATCTTTTCTAGAAAGAATTAAACTCTTTTGCTTCATTTACATCTATTTAGAGAGATGACAGGAATTGGTCATTCACATGGTTAGTCATAAAATCCTACATAAAACTTGTAGATCACTGAATATGATATATTTGATTCCTTGCAATAGTTTTGCGATATAAAGGTGGTGATATTAGAGTTGTGCTAGTTTAGTAATTGTGAAATTGAGAAATACTTGTGTTGAGGTTTGCAAGTCTTGTAGCATGCACGTATGGTAACCGTGGTGTGACAAATTTGAAGCATGGGTGTTTCTTTGATTGTCTTCCTTATGAGTGGCAGTCGGGGATGAGCGATGGTCTTTTGCTACCAATCTATCCCTCTAGGGGCATGCGTAGTAGTACTTTGCTTCGAGGGCAAGTAGACTTTTTCAATAAGTATGTGAGTTCTTTATGACTAATGTGAGCCCATGGATATACGCACACTCACCCTTCCACTTTGCTAGCCTTTATTATGCCGCGCAACCTTCGCCAGTATCATGCAACCATTATTTACCTTCCTTAAAATAGCCACCATACTTACCTATTATGGCATTTCCATAGCCATTCCGAGATATATTGCCATGCAACTTTCCACCGTTCCATTTATTATGACACGCTCCATCATCGTCATATTGCTTTGCATGATCGTAAGATAGCTAGCATGATGTTTTCATGACTTGTCTGTTTTTGATGCCATTGCTACGCTAGATCATTGCACATTCCGGTACACTGCCGGAGGCATTCATATAGAGTCATATCTTTGAGTTGTAATATTGAGTTGTAAGTAAATAAAAGTGTGAAGATCATCATTATTAGAGCATTGCCCCAGTGAGGAAAGGATGATGGAGACTATGATTCCCCCACAAGTCAGGATGAGACTCTGGACTTTATGAAAAATAAAAGAGGCCAAAGAAGACCAAACAAATAAAAAAAGAGGCCAAAGAAGCCCACCAAAAAAATAAGAAAAGAGAAAAAAAGAGAGAAAGGGCAATGCTACTACCCTTTTACCACACTTGTGCTTCAAAGTAGCACCATGTTCTTTATAGAGAGAGTCTCCTATGCTTTCACTTTCATATACTAGTGGGTATTTTCATTATAGAACTTGGCTTGTATATTCCGATGATGGGCTTCCTCAAATGCCCGAGGTCTTCATGAGCAAGCAAGTTGGATGCTCACCCACTTAGTTTCAGTTAGAGCTTTCATATATTTATAGCTCTAGTGCATCCGTTGCATGGCAATCCCTACTCACTCACATTGATATCTATTAATGGGCATCTCCATAGCCCGTTGATACGCCTAGTTGATGTGAGACTATCTTCTCCCTTTTTGTCTTCACAACCACCACCATATACCACATATAGTGCTATGTCCATGGCTTGCGCTCATGTATTGCGTAAGAGTTGAAAAAGCTGAAGTGCGTTAAATAGTATGAACCAATTGCTCGGCTCGTCATCGGGGTTGTGCATGATGGGAGCATTTTGTGTGATGAAAATGAAGCATGGCCAAACTATATGATTTTGTAGGGATAAGATTTCTTTGGCTATGTTATTTGATAAGACATAATTGCTTGGTTGGTATGCTTGAAGTATTATTTTTTTATGTCAAATGATAGACTATTGCTTTGAATCACTCGTGTCTTAATATTCATGCCATGATTAGACATATGATCAAGATTATGCTAGGTAGCATTCCACATCAAAAATTATCTTTTTTATCATTTACCTACTCGAGGACGAGCAGGAATTAAGCTTGGGGATGCTGATACGTCTCTGTCGTATCTGTAATTTCTGATTGTTCCATGCCAATATTCTTCAACTTTCATATACTTTTGGCAACTTTTTATACTATTTTTTGGGACTAACATATTGATCCAGTGCCCAGTGCCAGTTCCTGTTTGTTGCATGTTTTATGTTTCGCAGGAAACCCATATCAAACGGAATCCAAACGGGATAAAAACGGACGAAGAATCTTTTTGGAATATTTGGGATTTTTCGGAGGAAGAATCAACGCGAAACAGTGTCCAAGATGGCCACAAGACAGGGAGCGCGCCCTCCCCCCTGGGCATGCTTGGCACCCTCGTGGGCCACCCTTAAGGCGGTTGATGCCCTTCTTTTGCTGCAAGAAAGCTAATTTTATGAGAAAAATCTGGGCGAAAGATTCACCCAATCGAAGTTACGGATCTCCGGATATAAAAGAAACGGTGAAGGGGAAGGATCTGAGAACACAGAAACAGAGAGAGACAGAGAGACAGATCCAATCTAAGAGGGGCTCTCACCCCTCCCACGCCATGGGAGCCAAGGACCAGAGGGGAAACCCTTCTACCATCTAGGGAGAAGGTCAAGGAAGAAGAAGAAGGGGGGCTCTCTCCCCCTTGCTTCCAGTGGCGCTGGAACGGCGCCGGGGGCCATCATCATCACCACGATCTTCACCAACACCTCCGCCATATTCACCAACGGCTCCATCACCTTCCCCCCTCTATCTACAGCTGTCCACTCTCCCGCAACCCATTGTACCCTCTACTTGAACATGGTGCTTTATGCTTCATATTATTATCCAATGATGTGTTGCCATCCTATGATATCTGAGTAGCTTTTCGTTGTCCTATTGGTGGTTGATGAATTGCTATGATTGATTTAATTTGCTTGTGGTTATGTTGCGTCCTTTGGTGCCCATCATATGAGTGCGCGCATGGATCACACCATAGGGTTAATTGTATGTTGATAGGACTATGTATTGGAGGGCTAGAGTGACAGAAGCTTCAACCTAGCATAGAAATTGATGCATACGGGATTGAAGGGGGACCAATATATCTTAATGCTCTGGTTGGGTTTTACCTTAATGAACGTTAGTAGTTGCGGATGCTTGCTAATAGTTCCAATCATAAGTGCATAGAATTCCAAGTCAGGGATGACATGCTAGCAGTGGCCTCTCCCACATAAAACTTGCTATTGGTCTAGTAAAGTAGTCAATTGCTTAGGAACAATTCCGCAACTCCTACCACCACTTTTCCACACTCGCTATATTTACTTTATTATTTATTTATCTAAACAGCCCCTACTTTTTATTTACGTGTTCTTTATTATCTTGCAAACCTATCCTATCACACCTACAAAGTACCTCTAGTTTCATACTTGTTCTAGGTAAAGCGAACGTCAAGCGTGCGTAGAGTCGTATCAGTGGCAGAGAGGACTTGAGAGAGTATTTGTTCTACCTTTAGCTCCTCGTTGGGTTCGACACTCTTACTTATCGAAAGAGGCTACAACTATCCCGTGTACTTGCGGGTCATCAACAACTGCCTCTGCGATGGGGATTGCAAACGCATGGCCGTAGTCTCCAAGATGCTTTCATCACACCCTGGGCCAGCCAGACACCTTGACATCCGCATGTTTAGTACCAACTGCAAGGTCCAACCCAAGTTCGACGAGTGGTTCTTATCCCTTGCCCTAGATCAGCTCGAGGAGCTCAGCTTTGAAGCTGGACAATGTCGCTCTCTGCCGCCGTCCGCGCTCTGCCTCACGCCAACGCTGCGCCGCGCCAGCTTGAGCTCCTGCTATCTTCCCCAGATTAATGCCGCGCCCGCCCTGCTTCTCCCTCAACTCAAGCAGCTCGACCTCTTCGACATTGTCATCTCTAAGAAGGCTATGGAGCACCTGCTCCGCAGCTGTACTGCGCTCGAGTACCTTCGTCTTGAGCAGATCCACGGGTTCATTAGCCTCCACATCGCCTCAACGAATCTCCGATGGATTTATGTGTCTTGCTGGCCCCACAACAAGACATCAATTGGGAAGAGATCACTCCAGCTATTCCACGTTATGGTCATTGAGAATGCACCTTTCCTTGAGAGATTGCTTGTATCGGATCTAGAAGGTCCAACAAAAATCTGGGTCATTGACGTGCCAAAATTGACAGTGTTGGTGTACTCGTCTTCCAAATTCTCTGAACTCTTTATTGGATCCGTAATCGTTCATTGACATCACTCATCTTCTTATCCATCTTCTTGAAATTCACATTTTTAAATTTCTTCTTAATGTATTTACGACCGTCTTCTAGAAAATGATTCCCACAAGCTTGATCCAGTCCATGCGCATAGTGAAGATCTTGGCACTAAAATCTATCGGCCCCAATCTGGATCAAGTTGTTGGATTCCTTACATGCTTTCCATGCACGGAGAAGCTACTCATCGAGGTGAAACTTCTTTCCTATAAGTAAACGGTAATCACAAAGTAGCTCACTTTTTTTTTCATAATTTTCCCAAATTACGACGACAAGTGTAGTGTTCAAAACTGCATCTACGCACTGCACCAAAAGAAATGTTTTTAGTATTTTTTCTCACGTGATCACCTGCATCATTTTTATGCTGTACTACTACAGTAGCCTAGGCTAGTCATAGTGGAAAGTAACTTAGACTACTCCAGTAACTCTATGGTTACCCTAAGAGCAAGTACTACCTCCGTCCTGGTTTACTCTTCCAATTTTGTAGTATCAAAATTTGACCATAGATTTAACTGACAAAATGTTAATGCATGCCACTAAGAACTATATCGTTGGATTTGTATTTGAACATAATTTCAAATGGTGTAATTTTTAGTGACATGCATTGGCATTTTCTTAGGTAAATCTATGGTCAAAATTTTATACTAAATACGAGGTAGTATTCCCTCCGTCCCAAAATTCTTGTCTTACATTTGTTTAGATATACAGATGTATCTAACACTAAAATGTAACTAGATACATCCGTATTTAGACAAATTTAAGACAAGAATTTTGGGATGGAGGGAGTACAAAAGTGGGCTATGTAGGCCAAAACACGTGCCAAATTCACTTGTGATGCATTTGGCATCGATGCCCCACCATTGCTCACCTGGTGCCCCAATCTGGATCACCTACTTTGCTCCCGTGCCAAATTAACTCACGTAATGAAAAAACACTTCATGGGAGAGAGAGAGGACTGAGGCAATAAAAACACTTCTTTGGAGAGTGAGAGGCTGGTGTAGTTGGTTTGATTGATTTGTTTATACATGTGGGTCTGTGTGCACAGCGGTGCCAACTCTCTCACATCGCGAGAGCGGTGCCAAAATCTTTTGATTTGACATCGATGCATATTATGTGGCATACTTTTGTGAAATATGGCATCGGCTACATAGTGGAAGGCAACAAACGCCCAAGTTCTTCACGTGCTCCTAGTTAAATGAGAGGAAACAGAAAGAAAGAAAGAGAGAGAGAGAGAGAGAGAGAGAGAGAGAGAGAGAAAATATCACCAGCCAGCCAACCCTATCGTATGAGTGAATGAGATTGGTACCTCTTGATGACACGACAATCTTATACAGCCAGCTGCTCTGATATGTTCTCTTCTTTTGCAGATAAAAAAAGATCCGAAAGTGAAAAATGTGCTGCACTATAACAATCTCATCGAATGCCTTGATCTCCACCTTACATAAATTGATTTGATCGACTACCGAGGCAGCACATCTGAGATTAAATTGGCCAGGTTCTTTGTTCTGGAGGCAAGTGTGCTCAAGGTAATGAGGATTGGCGTTCTCTGGCGCAACAATGAATGGCGTGCTCATCACTTCAAGCGTCTAAGCCTAAATGACAAAGTCTCCACAGAAGCTGAATTTGTTTTTGAAACATCAAGTGGCCAGAGACTCGAAAACTTATTTGCCCATTAGTGTCTTATCAGGGCGGTGGATTTTAGTTTGTACGATAATGTTGCATCCACCTAAAGTAACGAAAGTTCTTACGTAAACTTCCTAGTAATTCCCTCTTCGTAGGTGCAGCATTACTCCTAACATTTGTAATATCAGTTTGAAACTTGTAATATTGCCGTGTCCTATTCCTGCGTTTTCAAAATCCTGCAAACCAAACAGGTCCTGAGTTGGTGATGATGTTGTGCCTCCCATCTTTCACCAATAGCTGTCGGATCTAGATCTGACGCATACAAACCAAGCTTCTCCATTTTTGCAAAAAGATGCCCGCACGTGTTCCCTATTTACAAACAACTCACTGTCTCTCACAATCAGCCTTATATCCTCCCCACCACATCTAGAAGGCCGTGGAAAAATCTGGCGTGATGGCCGCTGCCAGCGCCGTCCACCCCCAAGCTTGGTGTTCCGTGCAATGCACGGGCATCTACGCATGGGAAATTATGTCGAACAGGGCTAGTTGTAAGTAGGCTAGCTCTACAGCCATGATGATAGTGACTGCAGACGGTGAGGCTTACTATGGTATGCCGAACACGGCGCCCATACTCAGGTGTCATCTCCAGTGCAGGGTCTTGTCACTTCACTGTGAGGAGCAACACGTAATAATTTGACCAACGGGTAGTACAGTGCTAGTACTCCTACTACATTGGTAGTACTACTACTAGTACTAGTAGCACCACCGTCTGGATTTAGGAGTACTACCACGTCCATCTGGATTTTAGTATTTGACTAGCAATATCTAGTAATGCATGTCACAAAAAATGTACTACTCCCTCTGTAAATAAATACCTGGTGTTTTATTCCTATTGGCGAGAGAACTTAATATCTTTTTGCTAACTAGAGTAATAGGATTACATGCAATGAACTAAACACTGCATGTCAAGTTTGGTAGTCTCAAGTCATTGAAAGCATGCATGGCCCACATCTCTCATTGGTTGATATGTTACGAAATAAGAAACAAGGAGGGAGTTAATGCACCATGCCTAAGTGTTTTGCGATTATTTGGTTTTCGTAAGGTGACTTACACAACATTTTTGTTTACATGCATTAACATTTTATTAGTTAAATCAAAGGTCAAAACTTGGCGCAAAATGCAAAGGGGACCAATAAACCAGTAAACATCAAACTTCTCTCGTTTGGCCCCAACTAGAGGTCCGGTGAGATGACTATACTACACCAGCACGGAGGGGGACGCAGCTGCATTGACTTACCGCAACTGCCTTTGGGTGAATGACACGTGGGCCCAAAGGGTGTCTGGTCCACCTATCATACAACCAAAGGCAGGTGCACTAGAGGGCTGAGGAGTAGTACAAAATCCTACGCACCTAAGCACGCTAATCAAGGGCAAGATTGATCACTCAAATCGCAAGATCAGTTGACTAGAAGCTATGTTAGACCCATGGAGGCGATGAGCGCGAGCATCAGCCGGCTGTGCTAGATGGTCCATGATGCCGGCCTACGGCCCGGCACCGAGGAACGTCTCCAGGTATTGCTTGAGGCCACCAGGGCGAGGGGCCGCTTTGACGACAGCTTCGTCTCCTTGTTTGACGAGGTCCTCACCGGTTTCCTCGACAAGTTCACCGTCGTCAAGAAGCTCGCGGACAACTTTGACGTATGCCTCCAGCTGACGCGCCCAGGCTCTGCGATGCCCGCCACCCTCAACGGCCACTATGGTGACAACCTCTTCGATGCACTGGTGGCCCTGCAACTGCCCGCCATCGCGCTGGAGAATGTCCACCTCGAGGTCGCGCTCGCCGCGCAGCGCCTGACGCAGCAAGACACCATCGACATAATCACCCACGTCTATGCGCAAATCGTCCGCAAGGGCTACTACATGCAAGAGGAGGACGATAGAACGCCGTCCTTCTTGGACCGCAGGGCAACCTTGGACGGCATTGTTCAGAAGCACGTTGAGCTCGCCTCCAACGTCGCTGCTCCTCACATGTCGGTTGGTGACCCGGTGCACTAGGGCGTGAGGATGTCGTTGATGGATCCATATGTATTTTTATCTTTCTGTCAAATCCATGTAGTAGTAAATGGTACTACTAGTAATTATCTTACCTTTCACATCAACTTCATAATTTTCATATGTACTCCATGCATGAACGGCGCCGGAACCAAACTTCTCATTACTCTAGGCAAAATCGTTATTTTCTATCTATCGGTCACGCCATGGAGCAGAACCAAAATTTACAAGTTATGAGTTCAAAAGGAAAAGCCTTCCGTGTTCGTGTCGCACCCCCACACGGTTGGTTCAGCACGCCGCTCAAGGGAGAATGCGTGCGGTGTTGCATTTTCACTTACAAGCGGGACCGCAGTTGAGCAAACCGACTATCGGCAAACCCCCACCCCGCCCACCGTGCGATGGCTGAGAAAACACGAGGGAGAAGAGATGGCTGTAGCATGGACTCAAGAAAATTGGTGTCGGATGGGACTCGTGTGGGTGGCGTGTGCCGTACTGCTAGACGTGAATGCTAGTTATGGCCCATGCCACCCCACTATATCGAGCCTATATCGAGGTACGTAGAACAAATTTCCTGGAGTCCGTGCTCAGCCCTCCTCTATCTCTTTTCTCAGCCAGCCAGCGGACGCGCGAAGCCGATCATTTGTTTGCTCACATGCGGTCCCACATGTCAGTGAAAACGCAAGAGGACCCACTAAACCTGCACATCTTTCACCTCGACGTGCTGGTGATGAAAAACAAATCCAATAAAGATCTTCAGTGGCCGCTTTTGGAGTTACTCAAGAGTAGTAAGATTCTATTTATAGTTTAACCCAAGATGCACATCACGTGGCTTCAACTACCACTCTATTTTCTTGCATGACACGACTGTCGGTGTCAAAACCGGCGGATCTCGGGTAGGGGTCCCGAACTGTGCGTCTAAGTCTAATGGTAACAGGAAACTGGGGACACGATGTTTACCCAGGTTTGGGCCCTCTCGATGGAGGTAATACCCTACTTCCTGCTTGATTGATGTTGATGATATGAGTATTACAAGAGTTGATCTACCACGAGATCAGAGAGGCTAAACCCTAGAAGCTAGCCTATGGTATGATTGTTGTTGTGTCCTATATAGACACCGGAGGGGCTAGGTTACACAGAGTCGGTTTACAGAGGAGGAGATCTACATCCGAATCGCCAAGCTTGCCTTCCACGCCAAGGAGAGTCCCATCCGGACACGGGACGAAGTCTTCTGTCTTGTATCTTCATAGTCCAACAATCCGACCAAAGTACATAGTCCGGCTGTCCGGATACCCCCTTATCCAGGACTCCCTCAGTAGCCCCTAAACCAGGCTTTAATGACGATGAGTCCGGCGCGTAGATTGTCTTCGGCATTGCGAGGCGGGTTCCACCTCTGAATACTCCAAAATTAATTCCGAACACAAGGACCGTGTCCAGCTTTGTAAGATAAATTCCATATACCACCGTAGAGAGAACAATAATCCATGAATCCAATCTTTTGACAATTCGAAAGGTGACATCATGCCACTATCCGGTTTTTGTTCGAACCGTTTTTACAACTTGCTACCACACACACCACGAGGTGGTTTCCTTGGCACGTCCTGTCAGGGCAGAGATCGTGTCCGCCTTACTATGGGATTCTCATTAATACGGGTATGGGTAATCCAACCGTGCCTGTTGGCATGACCCCATGTTTTTAGGCAAGTCCCGAACGACCATGTTCGGGGACGCTTGATATTCTTCCCCCTGAGGGAGTCCTAGATTAGGGGGTGTCCGGATGGCCAGACTAAGACCTTTGGCCGGACTCCCGGACTATAAAGATACAAGATCGAAGACTCCGTCCCGTGTCCGGATGGGACTTTCCTTGGCGTGGAAGGCAAGCTTGGCGATACGATATGAAGATCTCCTCCCATTGTAACCGACTCTGTGTAACCCTAGCCCTCTCCGGTGTCTATATAAACCGGAGAGTTTTAGTCCATAGGACGAACAACAATCATGCCATAGGCTAGCTTCTAGGGTTTAGCCACTCCGATCTCGTGGTAGATCTACTCTTGTACTACCCATATCATCAATATTAATCAAGTAGGAGTAGGGTTTTACCTCCATCGAGAGGGCCCGAACCTGGGTAAAAACATCGTGTCCCTTGTCTCCTGTTACCATCCACCTAGACGCATAGTTCGGGACCCCCTACCCGCGATCCGCCGGTTTTGACACCGACATTGGTGCTTTCATTGAGAGTTCCTCTGTGTCGTCGCCTTTAGGCCCGATGGCTTCTTCGCTCGTCAATCGCGATGCGGTCCGGGATGAGACTTTTCTCCCCAGACAGATCTTCGTATTCCGTGGCTTCGCACTGCGGGCCAACTCATTCGGCCATCTAGAGCAGATCGAAAGCTACGCCCCTGGCCATCAGGTCAGGTTTGGAAGCTTAAACTACACGTCCGACATCCGCGGGGACTTGATCTTCGACGGATTTGAGCCACGACCGGGCGTGCCGCACTGTCACGATGGGCATGATTTAGCTCTGCCATCGGACAACACCCAGAGCGTCGCTCAGGTGTCCGCTCCGACCATTAGCTCGGAGCCCACTGCGCCAGTCGGGGACGGACGGTTGGACGCCACCCAGGAAGTTGCAACCTCTATGGTGATAGAGCCGGATACCAGCCTAGTCCTTCACAAGGCCCGTGACTCCAAGGTGCCGGACTCCGATCTGGACTCCGTAAATCCTGCACCTCTTTCGATTAAGCCCGATTGGGCTCTGGTCATGGAGTTCACCGCCGCGGACGTCTTTCAGCACTCGCCTTGTGGCGATATCCTGAATTCATTAAAGTCTCTCTCTTTGTCAGGAGAGCCCTGGCCGAACTACGACCAACACGGTTGGGATGCGGATGATGAAGAAATTCGAAGCCCACCCACCACCCACTTCGTAGCCACTGTCGACGATTTAACCGATATGCTCGACTTTGACTTTGAAGACATCGACGGCATGGACGCCGATGAAGGAGACGATCAAGAACCAGCACCTATAGGGAACTGGAAAGCCACCTCGTCATATGACATATACATGGTGGACACCCCTAAAGCGGGGGATGGTGAGGAGAAAACGGAGGATGATCCCTCCAAGAAGCAACCCAAGCGCCGACGTCAGCGGCGCCGCTCTAAGTCCCGCCAAAGCAAAAATGGCGATTCTGGCACCGGAGATAACAACACGCTGGACAGTGCCGAAGACAACCCCCTCCAGCAGGATTCAGTGCGGGAGGACGAAGGAGCCAGCCCTCATGAGAGAGCGGCCGACAAAGAGGATGAGGATGACAATTATATGCCTCCCTCCGAAGACGAGGCAAGCCTCGACAACGACGAATTCGTCGTGCCAGAGGATCCCTTCGAACAAGAGCGTTTCAAACGCAGGCTCGTAGCCACGGCAAGCAGCCTCAACAAGAAACAGCAGCAACTTAGAGCTGACCAAGACTTGCTAGCCGACAGATGGACCGAAGTCCTGGCGGCCGAAGAGTATAAACTAGAACGCCCATCCAAGAGCTACCCAAAGCGCAGGCTGCTACCCCAACTTGAGGAGGAAGCAACTAAACCTACATCACCAGCGTATGATGCGCCCGATCGGCCACCCCGTGGCCGCGACAGAGAGGCCATCAGGCCCTCGACCCAAGCCGCAACCCGGCACCGCTCAAAACATACCAGGGTATGGGGAGACGCAACAGACCTGCGAGATATCTTGGAGAATAAGGCAAGGCAAACATGACCGATCTACGGATCTCATGGGCGCCCCGCTTCACGTGATGCTAGCCGTCACGCCGGACATAATAAGTATGGCCCGGCCGAATACAACAGACCAAGCTCGTCCGAGCTGCATCGTGGTATAGCCCAGTACAGGGGCGCCGCACACCCACTATGCTTCATAGACGAAGTAATGGACCATCAAATCCCCGAGGGCTTCAAACCCGTAAACATCGAATCATACGATGGCACAACAGATCCCGCGGTATGGATCGAGGATTATCTCCTTCATATCCACATGGCCCATGGTGATGATCTACACGCCATCAAATACCTCCCGCTCAAGCTTAAAGGACCAGCTCGACATTGGCTTAACAGCCTGCCAACGAAGTCAATTAGTTGTTGGGAGGACCTGGAATCTGCATTCCTTGACAACTTCCAGGGCACGTATGTGTGACCACCAGATGCCGATGACCTAAGCCACATAATCCAGCAGCCATAGGAATCGGCCAGACAATTCTGGACACAGTTCCTAACCAAGAAAAACCAAATAGTCGACTGTCCGGACGTCGAGGCCCTTGCAGCCTTCAGGCACAACATCCGAGACGAATGGCTTGCCCGACACCTAGGACATGAAAAGCCAAAATCTATGGCAGCCCTCACGACACTCATGACCCACTTTTGTGCGGGAGAAGACAGCTGGCTAGCTCGTAGCAATAACATAACCAAGAGCCCCGGCAATTCGGATACCAAGGACAACAATGGCAGGTCACGTCGCAACAAGCATAAGCGCCACATTAACGGTGACACTACTGAAGATACAGCAGTCAATGCCGGATTCAGAGGCTCTAAACCGGGTCAGCGGAAGAAGCCATTCAAAATAAACCCTCAGGGCCCATCCAGCTTAGACCGGATACTCGATCGCTCGTGCCAGATACACGGCACCCCCGAACAGCCAGCCAATCACACCAACAGGGATTGTTGGGTGTTCAAGCAGGCAGGCAAGTTAAGTGCCGAAACCAGAGACAAGGGGCTACATAGCGATGACGAGGAGGGGCCCCGGCAGCCGAACAACAAAGGACATAAGGGATTTCCCCCGCAAGTTCGGACAGTGAACATGATATACGCAACCCACATCCCCAAAAGGGAGCGGAAGCATGCTCTCAAGGATGTCTATGCGTTGGAGCCAGTCGCCCCAAAGTTCAACCCATGGTCCTCCTGCCCGATCACCTTCGATCGAAGGGACCATCCCACCAGCATCCGTCGCGGTGGATTCGCCGCACTGGTCCTAGACCCAATTATCGACGGATTTCACCTTACCAGAGTCCTAATGGACGGCGGCAGTAGCCTGAACCTGCTTTACCAGGACACAGTGCGAAAAATGGGCATCGATCCTTCAAGGATTAAACCCACAAAGACAACCTTCAAAGGTGTCATACCAGGTGTAGAGGCCAGCTGTACAGGCTCGGTTACACTCGAAGTGGTCTTCGGATCCCCGGATAACTTCCGGAGCGAGGAGTTAATCTTCGACATAGTCCCATTCCGCAGCGGCTATCACACCCTGCTTGGACGAACCGCATTTGCAAAATTCAATGCGGTGCCGCACTATGCATATCTCAAGCTCAAGATGCCAGGACCTCGCGGAGTCATCACGGTAAATGGAAACACTGAAAGCTCTCTCCGAACGGAGGAGCACACGGCGGCCCTGGCGGCGCAAGTACAGAGTAGCCTCTCAAGGCAGTTCTCCAATCCAGGCGTCAAACGTCCGGACAACGTCAAGCGAGCCCGAAGTAACCTACAACAAATCTGGCTGGCACGTTCTGAGCAAGCATAGCAGTGCGGCCCCAACCCCAGCCCCCGCCAAATGGCGATACTGGTACCACGCGTACATAATTACGCCTTAGAGATACCATGGGCATAAGGGGAGGGGCACAACAATGGCACACCCAGAATGCAGCTCAACCGCACTAAGGGGCTCCCTATTTCGCCATTTTCCTTTTTACACACTTTCAGGACCCAACTATTCGGAAGGCCTGTCCGGCAATACACTCGCCGAACCCACGATGCAACAGCCAGGGAGAGAGCAAGCCACGTCAAAAGTCCAGGTGGTCTCTATAACGAGTTTAATACCTGTTTTACTTACAATCCTGCAGCTTGCCCCTGGAGGGGAACATGTCAAATACTCCCATCTCTTGCTTACCGCACTTCTTGTATCGTTCTGCTTTCGCAGCAGCCCTTTTTTAATAAACAATATATAGCTCTTACCTATTATTGTACTTACCATATTTTTATATACAAATATGTTCAGTCATGACATTCTGCAACTGTACACTTTGGTGCGGACAATACACCAGGGGCTTACAACACCCCATAACATGGTGTGAGAAGACCGAACACTCTCACGAGTGCGGCACCCCGAACTTATAGCACTATACGCATCGGCTCCGAATCATGTCTTTGGTCAATAGTTGGGTTTGCCCGGCTCCCATGTTTTGGTACCTTACGTTCCGCATTGTTGGCTAAGGTAGCGTTGGGAGAACTACTGCGATTGTGCCCCAGTTGAGCTGGGTTAACACCTTAGTAGAGAAAGCTAAAACTGACTGTCATGATAGTGCGAGAGACCGGTCGCTGTTCGCGAGGTTTCTTCGAGTCCTTAAAGACTTATGCCGCTTCGAGCAAGGAACCGGACTTATCCGGCCTAGGCGTGGATAGCGCCCCGAACTTGGTCTTCCGAATACTAGGGGCTTCGCCGAAATTTAAAATTATAGAATTCTATGGCTAAGTGAGAGTGATAAAGCATTATAAGTCCGACGGCCTAGTTCATTGTGCTGAATGCCTCCCTAGATGGACCCAAGAATGGGAACAAGAGCGCTCAGGTTTATCCCGAACACCCCAGCACTCGTGGCATGGGGGTCGAAGCCGACGACTTGCATCACTCAGATTTGATAAACGACATCACAGAAGGTAATATTTTAAATTAACAAGCGTTGCTTAGCGCATATGAACAAAGCTTCAGCGTACAGGATAACAAATGCGAGTCTACTCAAAAATTACATCTTTGGAGCACTCATCCGCTATACGGCGGGCACCCTTCAGAATGCCATTATAATACATCTCGGGTGTACGATACTCCTTGCCTGGCGGTGGCGCGTCCGTCAACAGCTTCTCTGCATCTAGCTTGCCCCAGTGCACCTTAGCACGGGCAAGGGCCCGACGGGCACCTTCAATACAAACGGAGCGCTTGACGACCTCAATCCACAGACACGCATCCACCAGCCGCCGCACCAGACCGAAGTAGCTCCCAGGCATGACTTCTCCAGGCCACAGCCGAGCTATGAGGCCCTTCATGGCCTGTTCGGCCACCTTGTGGAGCTCGACCAGCTGCTTCAGCTGGTCGCTCAGGGGCATCGGATGTTCGGCCTCAGCATACTGAGACCAGAACACTTTTTCCGTCGAGCTCCCCTCTTTGGCTCGGTAGTATGCGACGGCATCAGACACACTACGGGGCAGATCGGCGAACGCTCCTGGAGAGCTCCGGATTCAGGTAAGTAGCAGATAATTAACTTTTATATTTTTGCTTTGCATAAAGAATGCCTTACCCGCCGCTATCTTCTTCATCGCCTCGATCTCCTGAAGGGCCTTCTGGGCTTCGGCCTTAGCGGTCTTGGCACTCTCAAGAGCCAAGGCAAGCTCGAACTCTCGAGTCTTTGAGTCACGCTCCAAACTCTCATGTTTTTCCAGGAGAGCCTGGAGCTCTTGCCGCACGTCTGCCACCCGCGCCTCCTGCTTCTCTCGCTCGGTGCGCTCCAAGGCCGCACTCTTTTCGGCCTTGGAGACCGCCTCCTTCAGGGTCACCACCTCGGTCGTGGCTCCTGCAACATTTACGTTGGTCCTGTTATTATTTTGCAACCAAGTATTTCTATATACATATACAGGAGGTACTATGTACCCTCTTTATCCTCGAGCTGCTTCTTGGCACGGCCGAGCTCGCTCTCGGACCGCTCGAGGCTTTCCTTCAATGCATTGACCTCCGCAGTTAGTGCGGCAGAGGTCAGCAGCGCAGCCTGCATTCCCATATTGACATATTTCTATTAGACTCCTGCGTATATCTTTTTAGATCCTCAGCTCGGCTTTTCTTTCCGAACACCGAACTGAGCATCAGGGGCTACTATCTATGCGGTAATATTTTTTATATGTTTTTGAACACATACCTCAAAGCCCGTTAACAGGCTTGTACAGGCTTCCGTCAGCCCACTCTTGGCGGACCGAACCTTTTGGATCACCACACTCATAACAGTGTGGTGTTCCTCGTTGATGGAGGCGCCGTTAAGCACCTCCAACAAATTGTCCAGTGCCTCCGGATGGACGGGGGTCGCCGGGGTCGTAGGCTTGCCCTTCTTACGAAGGCGCCACCTGTCGGACTCTGGAACTGTTGATGGTTCCGGAGTAGTGTCCGGCCCGGGGCCGGACTTAGATCCCTCCGGAGCTTTACCCCCTTTGGGCCTGGAGTCCGGAAGGTCGCCTTGTGGCGCCTCCAGGACCACCTCCTCCTGGTTTTGTCCCCTACGGGACTCCACCTCAGCATCGTCTGTAGGGAGAGGGGAGGAGGCCGTCGGAAGTGAAGCTCTATTCACATCCGACGAATTCAGGGAGCCGCTTGACGAATCGCCAAGCTGAGCTCTGGGTGGACTGCATAATTAAATTCGGCGTTAGAAGCTATCGAATAACAAAGGAGTGCAATAAGTCATTCGGGTAGCCGGACACTTACGATTTTGCCAGGGGCTTGACCCTGGATGGCCATTCCCCCCGCCGTCTTCGGCATCAGGGGCGTAGTCCAGCAGAAGGGTCTTCCCCTTCTTGGACCCTCCGGCTTCCCCAGTTGGGGCAGCCTTTCTTTTCTTTCCTCCCCCCATTGGAGGGGGAGAGGCATCTTCTTCTTCTTCCTCCTCCTCGTCTTCGGAGGCGGAGGGTGCGTCGGGGTTGTCGGGCGAATCCAACGCCGCCAGGCGCTGGGAACTCTTTCGAGTCCCCATGGCCTTATTCTTGGCCTTCTTCTCCGGCACCACGTGAGGTGCCGGAACCAGCAACCCTGTCAATCGGGCGTCTGCTAGATCTTCTGGTAGGGGAGCAGGACAGCTAACCTATCCGGATTTCTTTAGCCAGTCCTGTCAAAGGTAGGGGAGTTAGATCCCGCATAGAGTTAGACTATGAGAGAAAAGAGTCCCGTAAAGGGTAGAACAACTTACCTCGTTGGCCCGACGCCGCGAGCTGAATCCACGATCTTCGGTAGCGGATGCGGGGGCCTCGGCGCCCTTAAACAACACCTTCCAGGCGTCTTCGTATGTAGTATCGAAGAGCCCGCTCAAGGCTTGGTGCTGTGCCAGATCGAACTCCCACAATTTGAAGGCCCGTTGTTGGCATGGGAGGATCCGGCGGATAAGCATGACCTGGACTACGTTGACGAGCTTGAGGTTCTTGCTGACCAGCTTTTTGACGCAGGTTTGGAGTCCGGTCAGCTCTTCCAAATCTCCCCATGTTAAGCCCGTCTCTTTCCAGGAGGTGAGCCATGTGGGAAAGCCAGATCGGAATTCAGGGGCCGCTTCCCAGTTGGGGTCCCGTGGCTCAGTGATGTAGAACCACCCCGATTGCCATCCTTTTATTGTCTCCACGAAGGAGCCTTCGAGCAATAGGACATTGGCCATCCGGCCCACCATGGCACCTCCGCACTCCGCTTGACGGCCGCTCACCACTTTCAGCTTGACATTAAAAGTCTTCAGCCATAAGCCGAAGTGGGGCTGGATGCAGAGGAAGGCCTCACACACGACGATGAACGCCGAGATGTTGAGGATAAAGTTCGGGGCCAGATCGTGGATGTCCAGGCCATAGTAGAACATGAGCCCCCGGACAAACAGGTGAAGAGGAAAACCCAGTCCGCGGAAAGAAATGGGGAAGAAAACCAACCCTCTCATGGGGCCTGGGAGTGGGGATGAGTTGCCCTGCATCTGGAAGCCGGTGCGCGATGTCGTCAGACAAGTATCCGGCTGTCCTCAACTTTTTGATTTGCCCCTCCGTGACGGAGGAGGCCATCCATCTACCTCCCGCTCCGGACATGATTGGAGTAGGTTGAGGTGGGAAATGCGGGCTTGGGCGTTGGAGCTCGAGCGCGCAGGGACGGATAAGCAGAAGAGGAAGAAGGCGTGAATGGAAAGGGCGGATTCTTATCCCCTTATATGGGCGGCCAAAACTACAAGCCCCCCACCGGCCTAATAAAACTCGCTTATCTCCCAAGCGCCGCGGTTAATGGCGCGGATGGGTTTCCCACGCCCGTATTGATGAGAATCCCGGAATAAGGGGACACGATCTCTGCTTTGACAAGACGTGCGAAGGAAACCGCCTCGCTAAACGCGCTGATGTGGAACAGTAAAATGAATAAAAGCCTGGCCGTGGCATGATGTCACGCCGCGGAATACGTCAGCAGATCCGATTGATGCAAATATTATTCTCTCTATGGTGGAATGTGGAACTTATTTTGCAGAGCCGGACACTATCCTGGTGTTCAACATCTTCTATGGAATATTCGGAGGAGGAACCTGCCTTGCAATGCCGAAGACAACTTGCACACCGGACTCGTCGTCATTGAAGCCTGGTTCAGGGGCTACTGAGGGAGTCCTGGATTAGGGGGTGTACGGATGGCCGGACTAAGACCTTTGGCCGGACTCCCGGACTATGAAGACACAAGATCGAAGACTCCGTCCCGTGTCCGGATGGGACTTTCCTTGGCATGGAAGGCAAGCTTGGCGATACGATATGAAGATCTCCTCCCATTGTAACCGATTCTGTGTAACCCTAGCCCTCTCCGGTGTCTATATAAACCAGAGAGTTTTAGTCCATATGACGAACCACAATCATGCCATAGGCTAGCTTCTAGGGTTTAGCCACTCCGATCTCGTGGTAGATCTACTCTTGTACTACCCATATCATCAATATTAATCAAGCAGGAGTAGGGTTTTACCTCCATCGAGAGGGCCCGAACCTGGGTAAAAACATCGTGTCCCTTGTCTCCTGTTACCATCCGCCTAGACGCACAATTCGGGACCCCCTACCCGAGATCCGCCGGTTTTGACACCGACACCCCCCTTTATAAAGGAGCTGAGGCCTACCCCTCTATCTCCACGCTCGCACATCTCGCACCCTGAGTTACAACACCCGAAGCTCGAGCCTAAGCACCCCGGATCTTTGATCATGTCCGGATCTGACCATCAAGGTCGATGGATGGCTTCCTCTGTCACAGTTGAGGATATTGCAAAGCTGAGGGGGGCTGGGTATTTAACCGCCGATGTCAAGCACATGCTTGCTGGTCCCGAACAGGTCATCCCCACTCCCGAGACCAACAAGAGCGTCATATTCATTTCCCACTTCCTCCGGGGATTAGGTCTTACTCTTGACCCCTTCGTGAGGGGGCTCATGTTCTACTACGGGCTAGATTTCCACGATCTAGCTCCTGATTCCATCCTCCACATCTCGTCATTTATCGTTGTGTGTGAAGCCTTCCTCCACATCACCCCCCACTTTGGCTTATGGCTTAAGACTTTCAATGTGAAGCCGAAGATGATTGAGGGGCGACACATAGAGTGCGGAGGCACCATAATAAGTAGGAACATCGACGCCCCGTGGCTCGAAGGCTCCTTCCCGGAGGTATCTGATTTATGGCAACGGAGGTGGTTCTATGTCACAGCTCCTCGAGGCTCAAAGTGGGCGGCCGCGCCCGCCTTCCGCTCGGGCCCTCCACCTCAACTGGCATCGTGGGCCAACGTGGGACTAGACTGGGGGCCTGCGAACGATGTACAAATGCTACAAAGCCACATTCGGGAGCTCCTCGAGAGGGACATTAGTCTTGTCAAAGTAATCCAGGTAATGCTAGTTCGGTGGATCCTGTCGTGTAAACGTCGACCTCTCCGGATGTGGGAAATCAATCCAGAAGGTCCGCGAACCATCCATCATTTCTTCGGCATGACACCCGAAGGGATGTATAAGTTGTTCTTCGAACCATGAATAGAGTGTCCGGACACCACCGAGGATGCGGGTTTGAGCTGCAATCGCCTCGATACCCAAGTAAGTAACCCTATAGCCGAACACCTTGCTTATATTTGTCATAAAACTGTTCTGAACACCGTCCGCAACCAGGATTGGCTTAGTAAGGCGGAGAGGATCACGTGTCCGGCCCCGCTTCCCGAAGGCTCGCCTGGCCCGGCAATCGCCAGGATTCTTGAACGGACACTAAGTCAGGTGCCACCAGAGAAAGCTGAAGGGAAGAGTGGGGAGGCCAAGAGTGGGCCTCACACATTGCGCATTCGAAACGGGGGAATTAGCGTCTCCACGGAGGAGGAAAATCGGGGAGGCGAATCTGAGGTTTCCTCCCCCCGCGGGAAGAAGAGGGCCGCCTCTGAAGACTTGGAGACGGGGTCGCCTAAACAAGGGAAGAGAACTTCACCAAAGGGCCCTGCCCCGAAGGGCGTCCTCACCGCACAGTGCCCGCAAACGGGCCTACCCTCCACCGAGCTGTAAGTTTAGTTAAACAAGGAACTTATTGCGTTTTTCTCTGAGAGTAATAACCGGGACCTGTTTTTGTAGTCCGGTCAGCAGTTCATCTCAACAGGGCTTGTCCTCGGGGGATCTTCTTTCGGAGATGATGGAGAGTGAAACCCCACCTGCCTCTCCATCTCGTTAAGCTGGCGACCCCGAGGTATCATCACGGAGGAGTCCAGATCCAATGGGGCTGGAAGCTAACACTTCGGCCGCCCCGAGCCTGGCGCGCTCGGCTCCCGTGGCGGACAATGAAAAGGGTCAGGGAGAGTCCGGTGTCCAGCCGAACACGCTGACGGGCCTCCTGGAGTCAGCTGCTCTCTTGGAGGATCATTGTACACTAATGGGTACGGTGTTGGAGAAAATCTCCTCCGCCACAAGCGGTTTAAACGAAGCTTTCAAGAGCCTGCTCAAAGGCTTTGAGGTAAGCCGCAAAAATATGCAGCTTTTAGTTGTACCGCATGCGATACATGCGCTCTGTATAGATAGTAGCCCCTGAGACTGTGGATGCCAGCCGATGGCGGCAAACGGAGGATCATACTCCCAGATATTGATCGCACTTGTATTCATGTGCAGGTTGCTAAGGGTTCGGCAATAGACCAAGCCGCTGAATGCGCAGAATTGAGGCGGAAAATTGACGTGGTGGAGGCCGACGTCACGCTTGTTAACAAGCGATTCGAGGAGTCGTAGAGTATGCTTTCCTATATCCACATCTATTTTGGGAAATTGCAAGAAGGTTGTAATATTAATGTGATGTGATGTAGTTGCAGGCGGAGCTGCTGCCATTGAGGCCCTGAGGGCGGAGCTTGCCCTAGCCAAGGAACAAGCTCGGGTTAGCAATGCGGTCGCTCTAAAGGCAGTCGAGGAGTTGAAAGCCGAACAGGTCGCTCATCTCCGAAGCAAAGAAAAGATAGCCGAGATGGCTGTGGAGCTGAGGGACGCCGCTGACCGGTATGAGCTTCTCGAGAAAGAGAATCAGGCGAAGGCGGCTGACCTAAAGAAGGCGCTGGACTCAGCTAAAGAGACGCGCTCTCAGATTAGAGACGCACAGGAGGAACTTCGACAAGCCGGGGAGATCGCGGCTGGAAATCCTTATTTGTTACGGATGAAGTTTTTAGATCCAAATATGCTCCATTGGATAGGCTATGGAGTGCCGCAGATAAGTATGCGAACTTGGCGAAGAGTGCAGCTGATGCAACCAAGTTGTTCAGGGACCATGAAGATAATAAAATAGAAAGACCATTCTCGTCGTAGTTTAATGCGCCAGCGCGCTCCTTGCCCTTGAGTGAGAAGATGGCCGATATAGCCGAGCTCCATAGGCTGTTTGGCCTTGCAATGAGGTCCGTGATAGACCATCTGTGGCCGAAGGGGCCGAAGCCGGACAGTTACTTTTGTTTGGTGCAACATTTATTTGGCGCCAGAGCGCAGATCGATGCCGTGAAGAGATCGGCGTGCATAGAGGGTGCGCGGATGGCTCTTGCCCGTGTGAAAACATACTGGGCGGATATGGAGGCCACCAGCATTGCAACCCAGGGTCCGACAAGAAGCCAAGACCCAGCCGAGCACTATTTTGAACAGGTCATAGAAGGTGCCCGTAGAATAGAGGCACAGTGCTCAAAGAATGTCATGTTTGAGTGACGATTCTATTAAGTGTAAACAATTATGTGTTTGATTATTGACTGAAAGTATTATAATGTCTCCTGTGCGGCTGTTTATGTATGCATATAACGTGAAAGTTAGCAGTTGTTGGCTTCGGTCCCCATGCACATAATGCGGGGGTGTTCGAGAAAATATGCGTGAACACACTTGATCCAACGTCTTGGTCCATTAAGGAGGTGATCACACGTCGAACCAGGCAACCGGACTATATAGCTGTAACACTTTTCACTTAGCCATAGGAGTTTGAAAGGTGGGGCTACTATGTAGCCCCTGGTACTTCTGCGAGCATCCGGATACGATGCGCGTAATTGACCGGTAGACCGGTCCTTCGTTAATGTGGAGGAATCCTATAGATTCCGATTAGTCCTCGAGTGGTTGACCAGTCTCTCGCTGTATCATGACAGTCAGTTTTCGGCTTTCTCTACTGAGATGCTCGTCCGGAATAACCAGGGCACAATCACAGTAGTTCTCCTTTGGCCGCCTTAGCCGATAGAACGGAACGTAAGGCAGCAAACCCAGGAGTCGGGCTAACCCAACATTTGACCAAAGACATGATTCAGAGCTGATGCATATAAGGCCAAACTATGATGCCGAACACTCCCAAAGGTATTCGGACTTTATAACACATATTGGGCTGAATGATGCCCTTGACCCTGTGACTCCAGGTACGTGCATTGATCTGTTGTGGCCAAAGGCCTATAACGCCAGTATCCCTTATAGGTTTATGAAATACCCATGGGACGTCGAGCAACAAGAGACAGTAAAGAAGGTTTACGCAGTGGCTTAATCTAAAGAGAAAGCTGTGGGCGGGGCCCTGCTGCACGTCTGCACCTGTTTCTCCATTGTGCCGTATCCTAGAAGGGTGTCGCACTGGTAGTGTCTGTAGAAAAGAAAAAAGAGAACATGCGGAAAGTTAGTTATGCTCGAGAAATGTTCGATATCCGGCCTATTAATGAGGCAAGTCGAATTGTGGGCTTTTGTTACATGTTTGCAGCCCCTTGTATTATTTATGGGGACACATGTACAACCCCTGGCTTAGGTTTATCCGAGCCATTGTGAAAAATGGTGTTTTGGACTCGTCTAACCGTGTCCATGGTCTTGACGACCGGTCATGTGTTCTGGTGGGAGAGGCCGCCTAGAGTCCGGCAGCGGGAATTGCCGCATACTGCTCTGTGTTTCCGCTAACCGTGATGACGCCGCATGGACCGGCATCTTGAGTTTGAGGCAGGCGTAGTTTGGTATTGCGTTAAAGCAAGCGAAGGCCATTCTTCCAAGCAATGCATGATAATCGCTGCTGAAGGGGGCGATGTTGAAGAGTAGGTTCTCGCTTCTGAAGTTGTCGGGAGAACCGAATGTCACTTCGAATACGAGGGAGCCCCAGCAGTGGGCTACTACGCCTGGAATCACTCCATTGAAGGTGGCGTTATTTTGACTTATTCTGGATGGGTCTACCCCCATCTTGCGGATGGTGTCTTGATATATCAGATTAAGACTACTGCCGCCGTCCATTAGGACGCGAGTAAGATGGTAACCATCAATTATTGGGTCGAGAACCAAGGCAGCCAATCCTCCGTGCCGGATACTGGCCGGGTAGTCCCTGTGATCAAAAGTGATCGGGCAAGTTGCCCAGGGATTGAATTGGGGGTCTACGAACTCTGCGTGAGTTGCGTGTACCATGTTTACCGATTTGACTTCCGGTGGGAATTGTTTCCGGCCCCTGGTGTTCGGCTGGCGAGGCTCATCCTCGTCTTCGCTTGGTGTTTCCCTTCCCTTGTGTTCGGCGTTTAACTTGCCGGCCTGCTTGAAAACCCAACATTCTCTGTGGGTATGATTTGCAGGTTTGTCGGAAGTGCCATGGATTTAGCACAATCTGTCCAGGACTTTGTTCAGGCCGAATGGTTCCTGAAAGTGCAACTATCCCTAGGTGGTTTTGGTAATTCATAACAACATATAGCTCATTGAGCTAATGCTATTCCAAGACTATTATTTCAGGAAAGCTCAATGAATGGCATGGCATGGATGATGAAAGTGGATCCCTCAAAATATAAAGGAGAAAGGATTGGCTCAAGCTCAAAAGCTCAAGACTCTTCATTTTACATTTTAGTGATCCAAGATCACATTGAGTCTATAGGAAAAGCCAATACTATCAAGGAGGGATGAGGTGTTGCTTAATGAGCCTCTTGCTTCATGTGCTTAGTGATATGCTCCAAATACCCTCAACTACTTTCTCACATCCTCATATGACCTAAACCCAAAGTCAAAATCGGTCACACCGATTCTTTCTATCCGGCACCACCGAGTTCAAATGTCATAGCCACTGCCACAAACCCTAGGCAAATCGGTCTCACCGATAGGGATCTCGGTCTCACCGAGATGGGATTGTAATCTCTCTGTTTCCCTTTGTAACGTTTCAGTCTAACCGAAGTGAGCGATCGGTCCCACCGAGATTACAATGTAAACTCTCTGTTAACTCTTCGTAACTTTTCGGTCTCATCGAAAGAGCGAATTGGTCCAACCGAGTTTACCTGACCAACTCTCTGGTTAGCTAATTACCAAAATCGGTCTCACCGTATTTGTGTAATCGGTCTTACCGAGATTATGTTATGCCCTAACCCTAAACATATCGGTTCTACCGAGTTGCATATCGGTCCCACCCAAAATCCTAACGGTCACTAGATTTACTGAATCGGTCCGACCGAGTTTGTTGATTCGGTCCTACCGAGTTTGGTAAATTGTGTGTAATGGTTAGATTTTGTGTGGAGGCTATACATACCCCTCCACCTCCTCTTCATTCGTGGAGAGAGCCATCAGAACAAACCTACACTTCCAACTTACCATTTCTGAGAGGGAACCACCTACTCATGTGTTGAGGCCAAGATATTCCATTCCTACCATATGAATCTTGATCTCTAGCCTTCCCCAAGTTGCTTTCCACTCAAATCTTCTTTCCACCATATCCAAATCCTATGAGAGAGTGTTGAGTGTTGGGGAGACTATCATTTGAAGCACAAGAGCAAGGAGTTCATCATCAATGCACCATTTGTTACTTCTTGGAGAGTGGTGTCTCCTAGATTGGCTAGGTGTCACTTGGGAGCCTCCGACAAGATTGTGGAGTTGAACCAAGGAGTTTGTAAGGGCAAGGAGATCGCCTACTTCGTGAAGATCTACCGCTAGTGAGGCAAGTCCTTTGTGGGCGACGGCCATGGTGGGATAGACAAGGTTGCTTCTTCGTGGACCCTTCGTGGGTGGAGCCCTCCGTGGACTCGCGCAACCGTTACCCTTCGTGGGTTGAAGTCTCCATCAATGTGGATGTACGATAGCACCACCTATCGGAACCACACCAAAAACATCCGTGTCTCCAATTGCGTTTGAATACTCCAAACCCTTCCCTTTACTTTCTTGCAAGTTGCATGCTTTAATTTCCGCTGCCTATATACTCTTTGCATGCTTGCTTGAATTGTGTGATGATTGCTTGACTTGTCCAAAGATAGCTAAAATCTGCCAAAGTCTAAAATTGGGAAAAGGTTAAGTTTTTAATTGGTCAAGTAGTCTAATCATCCCCCCTCTAGACATACTTCAAGGTCCTACAAGTGGTATCAGAGCTTTGGTCTCCATTTGCTTTGATTTCCATAGCTTTTGGTGGTCATAGCCTTGGTTTCACAACCTAGGAGAGTATGGCGTCTAGCGAGGGAAATTATCACCGTAGAGGTCCTTACTTTGATGGTACAAACTTTGCTAGTTGGAAGCATAAGATGAAAATGCATATTCTCGGACATAACCCCGCCGTTTGGGCTATTGTTTGTATTGGCTTGCAAGGTGAATTCTTTGATGGGAGAGAGCTGGACCGTGAAGCTAATCCGGATGAATTGAAGATGCTGCAATACAATGCTCAAGCTTGTGATATCCTCTTCAATGGCTTGTGCCCCGAAGAATTCAACAAAACCAGCCGTCTTGAGAATGCAAAGGAAATTTGGGATACTTTGATTGATATGCATGAAGGTACCGACTCTGTCAAGGAATCCAAGTTGGATGTGCTCCAAAGTCAGCTTGACAAGTTCAAAATGAAGGATAGTGAAGGTGTCGCTGAAATGTACTCTAGGCTTGCTCTTATCACAAATGAGATTGCCGGCTTAGGGAGTGAAGAGATGACCGACAGATTCATCATCAAGAAGATCCTAAGAGAATTGGATGGAAAGTATGATACCGTGTGCACATTGATCCAAATGAATGCAAACTACAAAGATCTCAAGCCAACGGAAGTCATTGGAAGAATTGTTGCTCATGAGATGTCACTCAAGGATACAAGTCAAGTGGTGCTTACAAAGCCTCATGTGAATCCCCCACATCATCAAGTGAGAAACAAACCTTCAATGAAGAATTGAGCTTAATGGTGAAGAACTTCAACAAATTCTACAAGAGTAGAAGCAAAGAAAGAAGCTCTAAGTCAAGGTCCTACAATGACAAAAGATCTTCTAGTCGAGAGCGAAACTGCTACAATTGTGGGACACCCGGACACTATTCCAATGAGTGTACAACACCCTACAAAAGAAGAGAAGATTCTCCAAAAAGAAGAAGCAAAAGAGAAGAATCACCACCAAGAGAGAGGAGGAGTAGAGATGATCGTTATGAACGAAGACCCTCACGGAGAAGCAAGGATTCGGAAAAGAAGGACAAGTCATCAAGGAGCTACACAAAACGAAGACATCAAGCTCATGTTGGTGAATGGGTATCCGGCTCCGACTCCGACCATCACTCCGAGAGAAGCTATCACTCGGACTCCGAATATACTCAAGATGAAGGTGTTGCCGGTCTAGCACTTGTGTCAACCAACTCCTACGACATATTTGACTCACCAAATGAAGGAATTGGAAGATACTTCATGGCCAAAGGTCCAAAGGTAACACATCCTGAGTATGTTGATTTCAATAGTGATGAAGATGACTTGCTAGGTGATGATGATTTACTTATTGACAACTCTAGTGATGAATACTATGATGAAACGTCAATTAACCATGCTAATCAAGATAAAACGAATGACAATGATAAGGAGAAGATTGAGCTTCTAACTAAAGAACTAAACACTCTTAAGTTAGCTCATGAAACTATCTTCGAAGATCATCGAGAACTTTTAAGGGCTCATGAGAAGTTATGCTTTGAAAAGCTCAATCTTGAGCAAGAGCATGAGTTCTTAAAAGCAATCAATGATGATCTCCGTAAGAAAAGTTCTTCTTACATTGCCAAGCATTTACTCTTATCTACTTACATGCCTCAAGTCAAATCTAGTAACAAGTACAAGAAAGATCCTTCCTCTAGTAGTAATAATAATAATAATGCCAAATCCAAAATTGTTGCTTCTAGTAGTTCTCTTGATTCCACTAATGATTCTCTTAGCCAAGTTACACTTGAGCAAGAAAATAGCTTATTGAAGGGAATTATAGAGAAAGGTGTATACAAGAGCCTTGCCGGGAGTAAGGAATTCGAGGAAATTGTGCGCAAGCAAGGAAGGCACCGGAAGAATCAAGGTGTTGGTTTTGAATGAAAGTTCAATGCCAATGGAGTTGAGTGGGAAGAAGATCAATACCCAGGATGAAGTTTGTTCCTCAACAAGAGAAGTATGATCCTACTTCCTTCAAGGGAACACAAGCACAAGATGATCTTACACCACACGACCACAAGAACAAAGGCAAGGACAAGCTTCAAGAGGAGATTGATGCATTTGAAGAAGCACCTAAGGCCTTGGTCAAGTGGGTTCCCAAGACTACGTCAAGTTCTACTTCCTCAAGTATGACTACAACTCCAAGGATTCCCATCAAGATGATGTGGATCCCAAGAAGAACTAGAGAGTTCTTGAGGGCGACTCCGCCAACATTCTTCACTCATATCATTATGGCAAGGACAAGTGCAATCAACTTCCACATCTTGCACTACTTCAAGGAGTCACAAACCCTCATGTTGGTAAGGCAAGGGACAAGGTAACCTAATGATTTCATGGACATCATCTTGTGTGTGCATCACTCCATGTCTATGGATATTCTTGTTTGTTCCTTGTGGGACTAACCCATGTAGGTATGTTGAAACTGCAACTCACTCCAAAGGATTGCTCCAAATGATCTACATCCACATTGAGCATCCACATCTTCAACACCTAGATGAAGTCATCATCGACAAAACCCAAGGTTAGTTCATCCCTTTAAAAGGGGATCTCACATCTAGGGGGAGCTTAACTCTAAGAATTGAGTCAAAGCAACTCTAATGGTGTGAACGCATCAATGCATTATGTAAAAGTAGTAACCCCACTCGAGCTTAAACGATGAGTATGACCTATGATCAAATGTTCTCATTTGACTCCTAAGTCAATATACTCATATATAGATGACCTAGTCATCGCCAATTGTTTGATAGATGCTAGAATTGGTTGTGCATGCTTTGCCACATATTTTATTTGCCATTCTATTGTGTGAGCATGTTGGTTGCATATTTCTCTCATTCGAGGACATCCACTTGTTGCTTTGATTGTTTGGGTTCTTTTTCTTTTTGCCAAGTGGATGGACAAGAATGCCTAAGAACCTTCTCTAGTTATCTATTCTTTTCTCGTCTCAAACTCTATTCATGCTACATCACAAAATTTGATCAAGTCAGATTCGAACCACTCTGTGTGAGGAGCACTCGGAGTCCCCGATTCGTCATAGACTTAAAATTCCAAAACTTCTTTCTGATTCTCGGTCTAACCGATTCATCCATTTCGGTCCTACCGAGATCACTAAGTCGATCTAGGTTTTCAATCTCGGTGCAACCGATTTGAACTTTTCGGTCAAACCGAGTTGCTGTAACTGTATACAGTTATGCATCTCGGTGCCACCGAGTTGTTCCACTCAGTCACACCGACAGGGTCGGGCTATTTATACTCACGGGCAAAATTTTGGAAAACTTTCTCCGAAACTCCTCGCCCGCGCACATCTCGCTCTGCCTACTAGGTCTACGGATCGTCTCCTCGTCGCCAGCCGCCTCCTGTCGCTGGTCTCCGCCGCCGTCAACGGAATTCACCCCCGTCGTTGCCGCCGTAGCGAGTTCATTGCCAAGCTAGGGTATGGACTCGATCACAGTGCTATCCTCGTTTGATTCCTAGCACATTGTGTTCATTATGCATCTTGCCACGATTGAAACACTCCTATCCAGTCAATGCAATCCTTAGAATAGATGCGATTTGAAAATTTAGGGTTAGGTTTCCGTCGAGACCATCTCGGACCCACCGAGTTGAAAAACTCGGTCCCACCGATTTGGCTAACGCCATTGCACTAGTAACTCTTGGTCTGACCGAGAATTGCTAATCGGTGTGATCGATTTTAAAACTTTGTGAAACCCTAGCAGTCTTGGTGCCACCAAACTGTGACTCGGTCCTACCGAGTTCATGAGTTTAGGTTCCAAAACTGCTTCGGTATCACCAAGTTTTAAAATCGGTTGATCCGAAATGCTTTCTGTGGAAAACTAAAACTGAATTTTTGAATCATTCTTTTGCAAAAATCTCTGCATTTTGTGATGCTCATCCATTCTATCTCATCTATAACTATTCACAGGGTCAGCAGTCAGTAATTTGCAGCATGTCAGACCAAAGTGATAGCCAGAACAAGTTAGAAGAGCAGATTCACATGAGTGAGGGCACTAGTCCCTCTAGCAACTCAGATGAAGGGAGCAGAAGCACTCCCAGCAATTTGCCCAAGGCTGCCACAAGGACAAGAATGAAGAAGACCTCAGAATCTGAGGTTGAGGATTATATAACAGAAGAAGATGAGGCTACTTCCAAGAAAGTAGAGCTCAAGAAGGAGTACAACTCAACTGCAGTAAAGCCAGGCATGAAGATCAAAAGACCTGCAGGTAGACAACCAATGTCCAAAGCCAGAGTCTCCACTCAAGTTCCTTTGGAATCCCAACCCAAAGAGCCTGCTGCTGCTGAAGGAAAGAAAAGGAAAGAAAGGGTTAAAAAGACCATGGCCAGAGTTGTTGGTCAACCTTCCATGATGGAAGAGGAAGAAGTGGTTGTTCCACCAGCACCCAAGGCACAAAAGCTAATGGGTGATGCTATAAAGTCCGGGGCTGCAACATCAAAGCCCAAAGAAGCACCCAAAGCTGCCCCAAGCCCAAGATTGCACCAAAGAGGAATACCAGGAGTATACCAGCAGCTGAGAAGAACAAGGCCCCAATGCCTGATGTTGCTGCTGAGGAAGATGAAGAAGGGCAGGTCCTAAGGAAGCTCAAACCCAAGATTCCAGACCACAATGATGCTCATCCTGTGGCTGAGGACATGAATATCAGGAGAGACTCAGGGTTGAGGCTATGGAGAATGACAGATCCATATGCCACCAGGAGAAGGACTGATGTTGATTACAGGTTCCATATAAAGGAACAACATGACTTCTATGAGACAATCTTGTTGGACAAGAAGCCCATAGTGTGTGATATGAGGTGGGTCGACTGGACCTACATGAAGGAGAATGAAGAACACTATCCTGGAGTGTATGATAGTTCTGTTGCTTGTGGAGTTGCAGATTTTGTTGGGCAGAAGCTCACCAACTGGAATGATGAACTCATTATGCAATTCTACTCCATAGCACACTTCTATCCAGATGGGAGGATAGTTTGGATGTCAGAAGGTACAAGGTATCAGGAAACCATAGAGGAATGGGCAAGTCTGATCAATGCCCCCAAGGAGAGTGAAGATGACTTGGATGTCTATGCCAAGAAGAAGATGGGACACAATACTATGTCACATATGTACAAGGAGATCCCAGACAAAGCTCTTGAGACTTTCTCGTTTGGGTCAGTCCATTTTCTTCTGTCAGGGCTGCCTACGATCAATTGGATCCTAAGGCACACTCTTTTGCCCAAGTCAGGTGACCAGAGCATGATCAGAGGGCATGCAATAAACTTACTACACATATTTGATGTGCCACAAAAATTCAAGGTCATGAGCCTTATGGTAGAGACTATCAAGAGGACTGCAGCAGACCAAAAGAGAAGTTGTGGATATGCCCCACAGATTCAGGAGTTGATTAACTCAAAGATGGGCACAGGAAAATATCTGTTGGATAAGGAACACTTTGCTCTCTATCCAGACTTTGAGGACAATCAAGTTGTAATGAATGAGAATGAACCATCATCAGTGCAAGCTCAAGAGAAGAAGGAGAAGGCAAGGAAAGAGAAGGCTGCCAAGATGCCAACTCAAGAGGAGGCATCTGAGTACTTTTTGAAGAAGAAGCAGGAGCAGCTTGGTTACTTGATAGCATCAACACTGAGGATTGAGAAGGGGTTGGCCACCCTAACTCAAAATTAGGAGAGCCTGGAAAGAATCATGGAACAAAAATTCTATGATCTAGATGTCAAAGTAACTAAGATTCAGTCAGTTGTGGAGCAGCTTCAGGATGACATGCAGGAGAGGAAGGGCAAGACAACCACTAATGCATTTGCCAGAGTGCCTAGAGCTCAGAGGTCAGCTGCAGTGCCTGTGACAGACACTAGGGCAACATCATCTGCACCAGCAACAGCTCCTACAGCTCCAGGGCAACCAACTCCAGCACCAACTCCTCCAGCTCCATCTACATCGACTGAGGCCTTCGTTCTTGGAGTTCTCCGGACACCACCACCTGAAGACCAAGCCTGAGAGTCGATCTAGCACTATACATTTTCTATTAACTTTTTGGTAACTTGTTGCCAAAGGGGGAGAAAAATGTATAGATCATAGGCTTCGAGAGAGAGACTGTTGCTTTTATTCTCTCTTGCTTTGGTGGTTAAACTTTGTTTGCTTTTGATTGCTTGAGATACTATGCTATTATCTGTGAGATGTTGATGATCATGTGTTTGATCATAAGCTACACTTATGCCTGTTTGATGATATTATCTTACCTATTCTTATATGATCATTCACTTTGCTTGGTGATGAGTGCATGTATTCAATCTTTATTATTTTGAGCGCTCCACCAAGATGTATGTGACATGGAAGAGTAACCCATGAGCCTAATTCCTTGTGCATTTGCAGTCCAAAGCAAATTTTAAACTATGCACAAATTTAGGGGGAGCTCTTGCTTATCACATACTTCTCAAAGCGACGATGTTTTTCAATCTTATTATCATTTGTCGAAGCTTTGATCTATATGTTGTCATTAATTACCAAAAAGGGGGAGATTGAAAGTGCAACTATCCCGGTGGTTTTGGTAATTCATAACAACATATAGCTCATTGAGCTAATGCTATTCCAAGACTATTATTTCAGGAAAGCTCAATGAATGGCAGGGCATGGATGATGAAAGTGGATCCCTCAAAATATCAAGGACAAAGGATTGGCTCAAGCTCAAAAGCTCAAGACTCTTCATTTTACATTTTAGTGATCCAAGATCACATTGAGTCTATAGGAAAAGCCAATACTATCAAAGAGGGATGATGTGTTGCTTAATGAGCCTCTTGCTTCATGTGCTTAGTGATATGCTCCAAATACCCTCAACTACTTTCTCACATCCTCATATGACCTAAACCCAAAGTCAAAATCGGTCACACCGATTCTTTCTATCCAGCGCCACCGAGTTCAAATGTCATAGCCACTGCCACAAACCCTAGGCAAATCGGTCTCACGATAGGGATCTCGGTCTCACCGAGATGGGATTGTAATCTCTCTGTTTCCCTTTGTAACGTTTCGGTCTAACCAAAGTGAGCGATCGGTCCCACCGAGATTACAATGTAAACTCTCTGTTTCCTCTTCGTAACTTTTCGGTGTCGGTGCGGGGACGACACCTATGGGATCACGTGAATCCCTACTATGGTTGCGGGGCGCGGGGTTGTGAGAAGGGTGGATCGAACAGATAGCACACGGGTTCTTTATCTAGGTTCGGGCCACGAGGATGCGTAAAACCCTACTCCTGCTCTGGTGGTTTGTTTATCTGTGTTCTCAGGCTAGCAATAGGGCGTGAAGAGCTCCAAAAAGCCGAATCCCCCTCCTGGTCGCCTTGGGCCTCCTTTTATAGGGAAAGGGGTTGCCACAGTGGCACACAGGAGGTGGAAAGGGCACAGTGATACAAGTTTATCCCTCGCATTACATGACAAGGCGCATTTAATGCGTCTTGCTTAGGTGTCCTTGCTTTATCGGGGACGGGGGAGAACCCAGTCTTGTCCGTCGCCGCTCCCTTTTGCGTCGACACGCGCCCTGGCCAGCGGTGCCCGTGGCGCCATGTAGGCAGGCAGGCAGCTGAGGTGGCGCAGCGGTGGGTCTCCACGAAGATCTGCCCGCCGCCATGCAGGTGCCTGCCCAACTGGTTGGGTCGGCTGCTTCATGCGAACGGTGGTAGAGGTTGGAATTGGCGTGGGCCTGATGGTGGCTCTATGGGTGTCCTTGGCAAGGGCCTCCCGTAGTCCCGGCAAGGGTCTTGCCGGGGCCCCGGCAAGGGTCTTGCCGTGGCGCCTGTTGTCGTTCCCGGCAAGGCTCTTGTCGGGGGCCTTGTGGTCCTCCTTGGCTGGGATCCTGCCAAGGGTCGTCATCTTCTATAGTGTATATCTGATCTTGAATGTCTTCACAAAGATCTGCATGCCACCACGGGGATGTCTCCCGAATCCTTGCCCCACGGGGGTGGTGGACTCAAGGGTGACTCGCTCCGTAGGTGTGGGGCGAGCTGCCATGGCAAGGGTCTTGTCGTGTTTGCTAAAACCGTCCCCCGGCAAGGATCTTGCCGCGGGAGTCTGCTTCGTCCCCTTTGCTCTTTGTGGTCTTGGTCTTGGTGTTGTTCCGCTCCTTTAGAGCTTCGGCCTTACCTTGGCTCACCTCCCTTGCCTTGCCGGTGCGGTGGTGTCCGTGGCTCGGACTGCCCGTGCACAGTTATAGGGGTACAAAAAGTGTACCCCTCCCTTTTTGTACACTGACAGGAGCCCCCGGGCCTGGGCCACACGTAAGCGCAATCGCGTCGTTGGGCTAGGCCCAAAAACGGTGCGCGGGCAGGCGGGGTAGTTTTTACCGTGGTAAGTTTCTTCGCGCGCTGCGCTTCCCATGCCTCCCACGCGTGGCTCGGCGTGGGGAGGCGTGCGTGACGTGGGCGGCATGCGTGGGGCGAGCTCTGCATGCATGCGTCACGTCGTAGTTAATATGAAAGGAGGCGGCCCGTGTTTTCCCCCATAAGAAGGAATAACCGTGGGCGCGCTGCTCACTTTCTCCTCTTCTCTTGTACCTTTTCCAATCTCAGAGCCGCCGTTTCCTTTCTTCCTTCCCTCCTAAGCTTTCACCGCCGCCCGCTGTTGCTGTTTTTCCACCCCTTTTCCTCAGTCCTCTAGACTTCTCGGCCGCCATGGCGCCCAAATCCGCCAAGGGCAAGGGGGTGGCTAAGAGCTCCGGGACCGTGGAGCCACCAGAGGGCGCGCTGTCGGGGGACCGGACGAAGTCCGCCTTCTTCCTCCCCTCGTCGATTGGTGTTCATGAGCTCCGGCCCTCCTTCAAGCCCTTCTGGGGAGTGAAGACGGGAGGAGAGAGTTCGGGGCATCCGGCAACGCGCGTCATTCCTGCCGCTTGCACCGATCCTTCTCCAAATCGGTATCCCTTTTTTGTTGATTACCTTTCTTGCGTGCTATGCCCCCCTTTTTCCGATTTTTTTGCGACATCATGCACACCTTCGACTTTCGTCTCTTGGATTTTACTCCAAATGCGGTGGCGTGCCTGGCTCTCTTCGCGCATCTTTGCGAAGGCTTCGCCGGAGTGCAGCCTAATACGACGCTCTTCCGCCATTATTTCTCCCCTCAAATCCAGCCCGGAGGCGCTTTCTCCGGATGTGTCGCCTGGATCCCAAGATCCAAGGGTGCGTATCCGGACGGAGCCATGAAGGAGAGGTGGGAGGAATGGCGTGGCTGGTGGTGCTGGATTGAGGACGAAGACCCGCCGAAATTCTGCAAGGTCCGTCGAGTGCCGCCGGTCCGTGGCAGCGATTGGGGTGATGTTGATGCTGCTGACGAGAGGCTGACTGTCACCACCACCAGGATCCTTCGGCTTACCCGGGCTGGGCTCACCCTGGAGATGATCGGGGCGGACTTCATTCGCCGCCGGATCGCCCCGTTGCATAATAAGGGGAGGCCAGTCTGGCTTTTCACAAACCCGTCTGACATTATGCGGCTCTGCCCTGGCCTCGATCACAACTTCACGATGATGGCGCATTCCCACTTCTGTCAGCGGCTCTTCCAGCTCGGCGTGGGTTGTGACGGCGAGGTTGAACGGACCGGCAAGGCCGCAAGGGCCGCCGCGAAGGTCGGCAAGGCCGTCAAGGGGTCGTTCTTCCAGTTGCCGGTGGGGGTGGTCCCTTTGTGCAACAACTCACGTCGGTCTGAGGTCATTGCTATGATGCCGGACTCCAACGCACATGGCCCTATCCCGAGCTGGAAGGAGCCGACGGACATAGATGTGCAGCAATTCTTCGACTCCTTGACCGAGGTATACATCAATGCTGACACCGAGCGGTGGCTTGTCATGGACACCACCCAGGCGGAGCTGGACTACATCGCCACCAGGGCAAGGGAGGCACAACTTGCCATGGAGACCGGCAGCACCGGGGGCGTGGAAGACAAGGCCGCGACGGCCGCGGAGGAGGAGCAATTCACCCTATGGGAGGCAGCCGCCGGGGAGGTCAGCAGCACCGATGCTGGAGCTTCACTTGTCGAGGACGCGGCCAACGAGTCGTCAGAGGAGGAGGACATGGCGGCGGGCTCGACGGCAACCAGGGGAAGAGGGCGAGTCCTGCGGCGGGCAGGCTCCGGCGAGCCGGTCCGGCCCGGCAGGGCTACGCGGCCTCAATTGACCCTGGAGGGATCCGGGCGCCACACGAGGGCTACGGTAGTGAAGGGGCTGATGAAGGCCACTGAGAAGAATAAGGCGACGGCCTCTTCCTCATCCGGGCACGCACAAACCCCTCCGCTTTCTTCGCCTCCTCCGGCAGGCGTTGACTCGGATGATGATGTGGAGCTACCTTTTGATCTCGGGCCTCTCAGCCCGGAGAGAAAAAGGAAACTGGTGGACGAGGAGGAGACGGATGACGAGTAAGTACTCCGTTCCTTACTGTCATTTCCATTTCCCCGAATCGAGTCGCTTGTCTTGATCCATTTTTGCTTTTGCAGGGAGACATAGACGTTGGCCCATAGGGCGAAGAGGGCGAGGACCTTGGCGAGTAGTCAGTCCCCGACTGGGGCTTCAGGGACACCACTGGTGGTGCTGAGCAGCCCGGACAGCAGCCCCCGGCGCAGCCCCCAGCGTAAGTTCGTCACCCTCTTCTTACTCGACATGTGGTAGGCGCTCGATGCTATGATGCTGACCTCGCCGGGTTTGCAGGAGGGGAGCGGCAGTAGGAGGAGCCACAGAGGGCT
>NC_057813.1:81102610-81108745 GCF_018294505.1 Triticum aestivum | reverse complement strand
GCAAGGGCACCAGACATGGAGCCCACATCCATGGAGGAAGAGGGGGACTTGGGCGCTGGTGACTCTGCCACTACGCCAGATGCTGGCGGAGAAGGGACTTCTGGTTCATAGCCTGGCACTGGTGAGTCGCCTGTCCTTCATCTCTATTTCTCCTTTATTCTTTTCTTGGCTTCATTGCTCCCATCGCTGCCCAGGCCCTCCTTCAACAGACTTGGAGGACATGGACACTATCGTTGGAGACATTGCTGAGGAGGACGTGGCGGAGGCCGGCAGGATCGCTGCCGAGGAGGCCGCCAAAGATGCTGACGATGCCGCTGCTGACGAAGCCGCCAAGGGTGCCGCTGAGGATGCCGCTGCGGGGGCCGCCAAGGCGCCCGACGAGGCTTCTGCCGAGGGTGCCAGGAGTGGGCCCGCCGGCGAGGCCGGCAAGGCCTCCGCCGGGGAGGAGGTGGCAGACGACCAGCCTCCCTCCTCCTCAACCTCGGGCCCCGACAAATATCTGAAGGTGGGCGACGATCTTTTCGTCCATCTTCCGGGGGCGTCAGGCCGAACGCCCGCCGAAGGGGAAGCCTTTGACGGCGAGGTGCTTGCCACCACCGGGCTTGAGGTGGTTGATGAGTCGGGCATTGGCGGCGACGGTTCTCCAGAAGAGCAGCTTTTCCGCGCCATGGGGGCCGACTTCCGGAAGCTCCAAGTGCTCTACCGCGCCCGCCTGGATAAGGTCAAGTCCAGGATGGCAGCAGTGGACAACGCGGAGGTGGACTTCAAGGCGCGCGTCGCTGAGACGCAGACCTGGTTCCACCAGACTCGCGAGGAGCAGAGGGCCTTTCAGGAGGAATTGGCCAAGCGCGATGTGGAGCTCACCATGAAGATGGCTGACATCGAGAAGGCCCGGGAAGAGGCGGCGAACCTGGCCTCCGCGGCCGAAGCCGCCCGGAACCAGCATCAAGCCGCCTTGGATTCCCAGGAAGAGGACCTCTCCGCGCGTGAAGCGAAGCTTACCGCAACGCACCGCGGCAAGGATGAGGAGCTCGAGGCCCTTGTCGTGCAACGAACCCGCGAGCTGGAGCAGAGGCACAAGGAGGCACTCGATGCCCAAGCTCTGGCCCACGCCGGCAAGGTGAAGGAGCTGTAAGCTGGGCGGGATGAATTGAAGGAGCAGGCCCTCAAGCTGTCTGGCGAGAAGAACACGCTCAACCGCGCCTTGGTAGAGGCGCAAGGAGCAGTCATCAGCAGGACTGGGGAGCTTCCGACGCGCAGAACTCCATCAGAGACCTCAAGCTAAAGCTGGAGGGTCTCGAGAAGATGCTGTCGGAGAGCAGGGCTCGGGAGGAGGCCTTGACCAGGAGCCTCGAGGAGGAGAAGCAGTTGCGGGCAAACGAGGCCGCCTCCCACCAGAAATATGTGGTGGGTGAGAACAGGTGGATCAGCCATCTGGAGGTCATCGCTGGCAAGGTCACCTCGCAACTGGCCACCATGGGGATGCCAAATGTGAGGTATGCCCCTGAGCGCGGCGGGACCGTCAACGCCAAGCTGACCCAGTACTTCGAGGGCATCCTCGGAGCCTTGGGCTATCTTCACTCCAGTAGGACGGCCACGCTGGCCGAGGAGGCCCGGCGGCTTTGCCGGAGGGTCGTGACCAAGGTCCTCACCAAGGTGGCGCACTGAAATCCCGACCTTGACTTCGCGGCCTCGATGAAGAGCTTGCCGGACGGTGTTGACCTCACGGTACTCAAGGAGCGCATCAAGCCCATCACCGACGGCATCGACGAAATCAAGAGGGTGGAAGGCCAGCGCCGGGATTAAGCACCCCGTTCATCTTCGCTGCTGCGGGTTCTCGATCAAGACAAATTTTATCTTCAGTTAGAACCGCAGCTATGACATGATGTAATATAACTTTGAAGTACTCTTAATTTCATGCGTGTTATTTGCCCATTCAATTCCTCTTTGTATGTGCGCCCCTCGTCGATCGGGTAGGCTTGCCGGCGCGGAAGCCCTTAGCGACGTTTTGGGGACGGATCCCCAAGGCCTGCCGGGTGCACGTGCTGCCGGGCGAGCCACCTTTCCGTTCCAAACGTAGCCGCTCGAACTGTCGAGCTTGACTCGAGTCAGAATCGAGGGTGTTGTTGGTCGTGGAAGGTTACTCTGCCACTCTTGACGCAGCCACTTGAGCTGTTGAGCGGACTCGAAACAGGGCAAGGGCGTTGCCGATCGTGGGAGAGCCCCCTGGCGTGCATGTTTCTCATACAAATACGTGACATCTCCGGGGGGAAATAACATCAAATAAGAAGGGTTGTATGAATAAGGGTTCAATGCAACTTATCTTCTATTCGCGGTCGCTCGAGCGTCGATCTTCTGGCCTCCTTTCTCCTCCAAGGGCCACGAAGGTGAAGGGGTGCCGGGCTAACTGCTAGAGCCGATTCTCACAACCGCCTCCCCCTACCTGGCGTGCCAAAGATGTCGGTGCAGGGACGACACCTATGGGATCACGAGAATCCCTAGTATGGTTGCAGGGTGCGGGATTGCGAGAATGGCGGATCGAACAGATAGCACACGGGTTCTTTATCCAGGTTCAGGCCGCGAGGATGCGTAAAACCCTACTCCTGCTCTGGTGGTTTGTTTATCTGTGTTCTCAGGCTAGCAATGGGGCGTGAAGAGCTCCAAAAAGCCGAATCCCCCTCCTGGTCACCTTGGGCTTCCTTTTATAGGGAAAGGGGTTGCCACAGTGGCACACAGGAGGTGGAAAGGGCACAGTGATACGAGTTTATCCCTCGCATTACATGACAAGGCGCATTTAATGCGTCTTGCTTAGGTGTCCTTGCTTTATCGGGGACGGGGGAGAACCCAGTCTTGTCCGTCACCGCTCCCTTTCGCGTCGACACGCGCCCTGGCCAGCGGTGCCCGTGGCGCCATGTAGGCAGGAATGCAGCTGAGGTGGCGCAGCGGTGGCTATCCACGAAGATCTGCCCCTCACCACGCAGGTGCCTGCCCAACTGGTTGGGTCGGCAGCTGCATGCTGGTAGAGGTTGGAACTGGCGTGGGCCTGATGGTGGCCCTACGGGCGTCGTTGGCAAGGGCCTCACCGTAATCCCGGCAAGGGTCTTGCCGGGGCCCCGACAAGGGTCTTACCATGGCGCCTGCTGTCGTTCCCAGCAAGGCTCTTGTCGGGGGCCTTGTGGTCCTCCTTGGCTGGGATCCTGCAAAGGGTCATCATCTTCTATAGTGTATATCTGATCTTGAATGTCTTCACAAAGATCTGCATGCCACCACAGGGATGTCTCCCAAATCCTTGCCCCACGGGGGCGATGGACTCAAGGGTGACTCGCTCCGTAGGTGTGGGGCGAGCTGCCACGGCAAGGGTCTTGCCGGGTTTGCTAAATCCGTCCCCCGGCAAGGATCTTGCCGGGGGAGTCTGCTTCGTCCCCTTTGATCTTTGTGGTCTTGGTCTTGGCGTTGTTCCGCTCCTTTCGAGCTTCGGCCTTACCTTGGCTCACCTCCCTTGCCTTGCCGGTGCGGTGGTGTCCGTGGCTCGGACTGCCTGTGCACAGTTATAGGGGTACAAAATGTGTACCCCTCCCTTTTTGTACATCAACATTCGGTCTCACCGAAAGAGCGAATCGGTCCAACCGAGTTTACCTGACCAACTCTCTGGTTAGCTAATTACCAAAATCGGTCTCACCGAGTTTGTGTAACCGGTCTTACCGAGATTACGTTATGCCGTAACCCTAACCATATCGGTTCTACCGAGTTGCATATCGGTCCCACCGAAAATCCTAACGGTCACTAGATTTACTGAATCAGTCCAATCGAGTTTGTTGATTCGGTCCCATCGAGTTTGGTAAATTGTGTGTAATGGTTAGATTTTGTGTTGAGGCTATATATACCCCTCCACCTCCTCTTCATTCGTGGAGAGAGCCATCAGAACAAACCTACACTTCCAACTTACCATTTTTGAGAGAGAACCACCTACTCATGTGTTGAGGCCAAGATATTCCATTCCTAGCATATGAATCTTGATCTCTAGCCTTCCCCAAGTTGCTTTCCACTCAAATCTTCTTTCCACCAGATCCAAATCCTATGAGAGAGAGTTGAGTGTTGGGGAGACTATCATTTGAAGCACAAGAGCAAGTAGTTCATCATCAATGCACCATTTGTTACTTCTTGGAGAGTGGTGTCTCCTAGATTGGCTAGGTGTCACTTGGGAGCCTCCGACAAGATTGTGGAGTTGAACCAAGGAGTTTGTAAGGGCAAGGAGATCGCCTACTTCGTGAAGATCTACCGCTAGTGAGGCAAGTCCTTCGTGGGCGACGACCATGGTGGGATAGACAAGGTTGCTTCTTCGTGGACCCTTCGTGGGTGGAGCCCTCCGTGGACTCGCGCAACCGTTACCCTTCGTGGTTTGAAGTCTCCATCAACGTGGATGTACGATAGCACCACCTATCAGAACCACGCCAAAAACATCCGTGTCTCCAATTGCGTTTGAATCCTCCAAACCCTTCCGTTTACTTTCTTGCAAGTTGCATGCTTTAATTTCCGCTGCCTATATACTCTTTGCATGCTTGCTTGAATTGTGTGATGATTGCTTGACTTGTCCAAAGATAGCTAAAATCTGCCAAAGTCTAAAATTGGGAGAAGGTTAAGTTTTTAATTGGTCAAGTAGTCTAATCACCCCCCCTCTAGACATACTTCAAGGTCCTACAGTTCCTCTTTAGTGCCTTTGAATGGCTTCTTTCCTTGACCAGGTCGAGAGCCCCTTAATCTGGCGTTGACCACTGTGTTGTCCAGACTATCGTTATTCCGACGTTTGTGCTTAGTGTGCCGTGGCTTCCCGTTGCCATCTCGGATTTCGGATGTACCAGGGTCGCTGGTGCCTCTACGTGCCAACCAGCTGTCCTCGCCCGCACAAAATCGGGTCATGAGGCTTGTTAAGGCTGCCATATTTCTCGGCTTTTCTTGGCCGAGGTGTCTGGCAAGCCACTCATCTCGGATACTGTGTTTGAAGGCCGGTAAGGCTTCGGCATCCGAACAGTCGACAATTTGATTCTTCTTAGTGAGGAATCTGTTCCAAAGTTTGCGGGCGGATTCTCCGGACTGCTGTATTATGTGACTTAAGTCGTCAGCATCTGGAGGCTGGACATAGGTCCCTTGAAAGTTGGCCCTGAAAGCATACTCAAGTTCCTCCCAACTTCCAATTGAGTTTTCGGGGAGGCTTTTCAGCCAATGACGAGCTGGTCCTTTTAACTTGAGAGGGAGGTATTTGATGGCGTGGAGGTCATCCCCACGGGCCATGTGTATGTGAAGGATAAAATCCTCAATCCAGACCCCAGGGTCCGTCGTTCCGTTGTATGACTCTATATTCACGGGTTTGAATACCTGTGGAAATTCATGATCCAGCACCTCATCCGTGAAGCACAGGGGGTGTGCGGCCCCTCTGTATCAGGCCGTGTTGCGGCATTCTGCCGGCTGCTGTTACTCTCGGTGTTGATTCCGGACTGGTATTTGATCAATATGATCGTTGTGGTGACCATCATCCCGCATCGGAGCATGTCCTCTTGACCCATAGATGGATCTGGCCGCACTGGCCTTTTTGTCTAGGAGATCTTGTGAATCGTGTGCGGTATTGGTGGCTGCTCTATCGCGGCCATGAGGTGGTTGGTTCGGCTAAGTAGTCGTATTGTTTTTGGGCCGAACGGGTGCTGCGGGTTCGTCGTCAAATTCGGGTAGCAGTTTGCACTTTGGATAGCTCTTTGTGTGGCGATTATCGCCATGTTTCCCTTCGGTGTCCAGCACCTTATTGCATCTTTGGTTGAGTGTGTCCTGCGCGGCCTTAAGCCTTTGCTTCTGCTTCTTCAAGCTCCGTGCTGTGGCCAGGAGTTTTCTGTGGAGGTTATCTTGTTCCAATGTTCTTCCGGGATGATGAACGCATCGTCAACCGGACTGTTCTCTTCTTTGGAGGTAGCATGATGAGTTTGGCCCTCTGAATTTATGTGATTGGGCGTCTGCTCCGGGCTGTGTTCGGCATGACCTGGTTTGTCCTACTCCATCGCTGGGTCCCTATGGTCGTTGTTGCCTTCAGAATCAACCGGAGTGTCATCCCGTTTTGGGTTGTTATCACTATTTTTACTGTGACTGGAC